>NC_044190.1:7578294-7805794 GCF_900880675.1 Sparus aurata | reverse complement strand
ATGAAGACATATAAACAACTAGGACACAAAATAAAGTGTACCAGAAGGCACACAGTGAAAAGACAGCAGCACGGAATCTCAGGATGAGACACAGAGAAACAATCAGTCCCCCAGCAGCAGCCTCTCTGTGCTGATGCAGGAGCTTTTAAGCGCTTTATTCCCAGAACAGGTGCACCTCATTGAGCAATCAGATGTAGCACATCTGGGCAGAGCTGGAGGAAAACGGGAACAAACAGAACAGGAACACATTCAAACGAAACGTGTCAGAAAAGCGTAACGTTCTGATATTCAGCCTTGGCTTCAGTCTCATGATGTGTCAAACAATTAGAACCTGCTGAAGTTGATGTCAGGCACTTTGCTGCATCTGAAATCACTGGAGTTAAAGAGGCCGCTGTGGGATCTTGTGTGTGTGTGTGTGTGTGTGTCGGGGTGAAAGTAAGTTAGTGTGTCTGAGAGAGAGAGAGAGAGAGAGAGAGAGAGGAAGACATCAATCAAAGCTCATTTCAACCCTTCTCATATCTCTCCCAACCACACACACTGAAACACCAGAAACAAATCCACTGCCAGAGAGAGAGAGAGAGAGAGAGAGGGAGGAGAGAGAGAGGGAGGGAGGGAGGGTGAGTTATAGAGCGATGGAGACATGAGGGGGGAGAGTGAGAGAGGACAGAGTGAGAGAGAGTGAGAGAGCACTTTCTATTTTTAGCGCGTGTGCCCGGAGAGGAGGAAGACTGTTGTTCGAAAGCACACTTGGTGCCGATGATTTTTGTTCTGCAGCACACAGGCTGCCGCTCCAAAGATGCAAAGGACGAAAGCATACCGTGAATACATGCCATACAAATTATACAGCATGTGGGCGGTGAAATGGGTCGTTACTGTGAAAATTAATGGCTGTTTGAAAGGCTGATGAGAGGAGGAACATGATTGGTCCAGTAATCATCCACAGGGAGCTGCAGAATTCGTCGCCCTCAACGCCCCGCATGGGGAAAAATAGCCTCCGTGGACTTGAACCTACTGAGAGTGCGTGTTGAAGTGCACGATCATGTGTGCACGCAGCTTCCCTCCATGTGTTTGACACTTCTGCAATATTTTCAGTAATTAAAGCAACAATCATGATTCCTGACAGGTAATCCTGTAACTCATCTTCCCCCTCGCTCACACAGCCCTCAGGCCAGAAGATTCGCACTGAGATTCACTAAATATGGCATGTGCACGCAAAACAGGGTACTACAGTTCTTGAACAGCGGTGTGTAACGCTCACTCACAGGTGTACAGAGCACTCTTGTGGTGAAGATTTTAGTTGGTGTGTTCAGACTGAGCTTGGTTCTCTGTTCTTCCTTAAAAAAAAAAAATTCTTCTGATTTGTCTTCAGCTCATCAGTGATTCCAAACTGTCAGCATGCTTCAGTCTGCTGTTTATACCTGCTGGACGATATTAGATTTCGACCCTGATCACATTAAAAACAACCTCTGAGGATAAGTTGATCGTGGTGAACTCCTGTGTGTCCTCACATCGGTGGCCTGTAAAAGCTGTCTAGCTTGATAAACTACAGTGGTCGATGTTGATGAATGTTTTCACGGTGATTCTAACTGCTGCATTGTAGGGAACTGGACGTGTTTCAGTTTCACCTCTCGTCCAAGAGGCTTCTTCAGTTCTAACCAGTACTCTATCGATTTCCTGATTTATTTATTTTGACTTGCCATCCAGCATCTGTCCAGTCACTTTTGAATTCTAAGCCTGTCCCATGGCTGAAAGCTCAGTTTGCTTATTGCGTCCCCGATGTGTGGAAATACGATGGATTCCTGACTAAAGATCGACAGGGACAGGTGCAGAACCTGCCACAGGAACCTGTCTGTACTGCAAGCTAGTGTTGGAAAAAAAAAAGTCGATACTAAATATTTGAAACTGTTGCAGTAATCATGTTCCAGAGTGTGTCTGCTGGTAGCAGCTGTGCTTTCTCGCTCTACCTTCTCTCAGCGAGTCGACACACACACAGTCCTGCCTGCTCCCACTCTGCTGACTACAGCCACAAGTTATTACTTTAAATGTGTTGTTCTTAACATACAGTACGAAAGCCTCATAATATTTATCATTAGCAAAAACAATGAAAATTTTAATTCCCACATTTTACACATGGTATCATGGAACTTGGTATCAGATATCAGTAGTTTTCATATTTTCAGGGTTTTGTATCGAAGGTAGAAGATCCGGTATCGTGACAACACTACCATGGACCAACACCTCCAGTTTGCATTCCCATATCTGTGACCAGTGTCCTCTGTCGTAGTGTCCTCTGTCGTAGTGTCCTCTGTCGTAGTGTCCTCTGCCCGCTGAGCAGTTTGTTCATCACAAAAAAAGAAGGATGCTCACAAAAAAACAAAAGAGATGTCATATCTGTGATGAAATCAAATTGTTTCTTCACAGAATGTGGGATTCCAGTTTGTTTTTAAAGCAGATTCCGATGACTTTCAGTACAATATCGTGAACACCAGGATAACTGTTACTTTCTTATCTGCGTTTTCATGTCGGCCTCATTGGCTGTTGTAGCATGCTAACAGTGCAGCACCTCCCCCAGCACACACAACTTTTAGATTGAATCAGTTTAAAACAGCAGTTAAAGACAGATTATTTACCGGACAGAATAACTGAACACAGTGTTGTTCCTCTTGCATGATATATCTTGTTAAAATGGGGTAAAGAGCCCTTTATAAACTGAAATAGACTGAAAAACTATTGAGTTTGGAGGTTCATGAGGCCTATTTTGATAATTTTCTCTGGTTTTATTTAACTTATATTATTCTTTTTAATTTCTAGCTCTTGCTGCTTAAGGTTGTTGAACATTTAAACTGTTTTTTACTAGTTGTCTATCATTATTTGTCAACCACTTTATTTTGTCATTTTAAACCAGTTGATAACTTTTTTTTTTTTTTTTTAAAGCGCTTTATAAATAAACTTTATTATTTTGTTACTGGCCTTTTTTTCAGTCCACTGTCTTAACTTTGCACTGAGCCAGACTTGCTGTTTCCCCTTTGTGCTTGTATTTATACGAAGCTAAGCTAATCACCTCCCACCTCTGGCTCCATACTGAACACAGATCTGAGAGTGGTATCGATCTTTTCATCTACCGCTCAGAAAGAAAGTGAGGCAACAGATAAACCAAACTGTTAAACTATTCCTCTAAGTACAGATGAAAACCACAGTTGGGTTGAGCTCCATCTTCTCACCGTCTTCTGACATGTACGCACAAACTTTTCATGCCTTTGCGAAACCTGCTGTCTCTTTAATGAAGGTTGGGTTAGCAGCGCCAGTTATTTCCAGCACCTCTCGGTGGGCCTATAAATAGAACACGTGCACATTTGCTTCTTCTTCTTCACCTCTGTGGGAGGTGATGCGGTTTGACATCCAGTTATTGTTTAGCTATTGCTAATTTCATGTCTTGAAGGTCCTAATAATGCTGTTTATGCAGCCTCGGATACATTACTGTTCATGCACCTTCTGTTTAACCTCCATCTGTAGATTAAAAGAGTATGCAGCCATGCTTTGCAAAGGTTCGGTCTTCTAAATCTCACTCTGTGTGGTTCACATTTCTTTTTATAATTGGCCGACATTTTGTCACTGTGAGAAACTTGGTGGGTATTTATAATTTATGTTAATTTAAAATGTCTCCCCTCCTCTCTGTCCCTCTCTGCAGCATCAGACAACAGCCAGCGGTTTCAGGAGACGTGTTTCGCCTTCGCATTAACGCCACAGCAAGTCCAGCAGATCAGCAGCTCGATGTAAGATGAACGCCGCTCTGTCGGTGCAGGATGCTGAATAATTGATAGATGTACATGCGTTCTGCAGATGTGTGGTGATAAATGTGTTTCTGTGCTCAAAGGGACATCTCGGGGACTAAATGTGACTTCTCAGTTCAAGTTCAGTTGCGGTTTTGCCTGTCGGAGACGAGCTGTCCTCAGGAAGACCATTTTCCACCCAATCTGTGCGTGAAAGTCAACGGGAAGCCATGTAACCTGCCGGTGTGTAACCACAGGAACGAGAGGAGTGACAGGATTTTTATTTGATGAGTGTTAGAATCTAACCTCATTATATTTCCTCATCCAGGGTTACCTTCCTCCAACCAAAAACGGCGTAGAGCCCAAGCGGCCCAGCCGGCCCATCAACATTACCTCACTGGTCAGATTGTCCACCACAGTCCCCAATACCATTGTGGTGTCGTGGACCGCTGAGATCGGAAGGGTAAGGATCAAAACGTCACAGTTTCTAAACAGGGAGGTTTGAAAAGGCAAAGGAAGCTGATTCAAGATGGAAACAAGCACGTCCAATTGATTTAGTTACATTTTGTTTTTCACAATTATAATGAGCTGAATAAAAAGGATAACATTTAAAGAATACCAATAAATAGAAAGATTAAAAAATATGAACGAAAATGCAATGATAAGGTCTTTTAATAAGACCTGTCCCTTTAAGGCTCCTTCTCCTCATCTGATTGGTCAGCTCGCACATGTCTGTGCTAGAACCGCTTACAACAGCAGAGCAGCTGTGCTAAATTAATTCTCACATGTCAAACCAGCTGCTCAGCATAAATGATGCAAATGGTCTGACACAGTGACATAGTGTGACGTCATAAAGTAACAGAATTAAAGGCAGGATTCTGTCTGTTTTCTGTGGGAGAGAAGGACTTCCATTGGTGTACAATCTGAGCTTTTAAACTTTTGAAAACATGTTTTTAATTTTTCACATGCACAAGAACCTAAATAACACACCGAAGAAGGAGATGAAAACAAAGAAACAAAGTAGGTCTCCTTTAAAAAACACTTTCTACGTGCCCACAGTGGATCTTGCCCTGAGCACCACTTGCAGTCCACTCCCCAGTGATCTCACAGGTCTTACTTCACATGCATACCAGATATATATTTTAGGCCAACTCCAATTAATTACAAAACTTAAAAATCGACTCTGGCTGACTGGTTAGAGATTGAAGGACTGGGGTGATGCGGGCTGTCCTGTTCTGAAGGAAGTTTCAGGTCCCTGTTGGCCTTTTCATTCTGATGAATGAAGTCATTTTGCTTAAGATAAAAGCATTCCAAATCTTGTCTTGTCACCAGGTCCTTGACTTCAGTTATGCTTTTAAGCTGATAAAATGCTGATCAGTGATAAAGTCATTTATCAAGTACAATCACAAGATAAGACTTTATTGAACCCTCGCCAGGGAAATTCACTTGTTTCAGCAGAAGCAGAGAGAAAAATAGAGATGCAATGATAGATAATAGATAGTAAAACAAGTAAAATAGAATAATTACTACACAGATGTGACACAGAAGTATAAAATCGTATCAACATATAACTGCACAGAGATGTTGGATTGTTCTGATTGGACTGCACTGGATACAAACAGGAATTTAAGTTGATCTGCAGTTTTTTTTATGTCTGTGTTTTGGCGGCAGCAAGACTAAATTTAAAAATGTCTCTTCAGGGTTTGGTGACCTACAGTGTTTAGTTGGTCTTATTTTTATATACATTTCTGTCAGCACAAACTTGTCTTTATGTAATATCAAAGACTGTTTCTCATCTCAATGGAGTTTGTGGGACAGTTAATTGAAATCCTCCGTTAATCCCGATTAGGTTTCCAAGGTATTCATCAAGACGCTGTAAATAAGACTGGATCAGGAGAATCATCATGTTCTTCTGTTACAGTCCAGACAGACATTGATGCAGACTATTATTATATATTATTGTGTGTGTGTGTGTTGGTGTCTGTGAGTGTGTGTGTGTGTGTGTGTGAGTGTGTGTCTAATGAGATTTTTTTTGTATATAGCTTTTTATAGACACAATTAATAAGGTTCTTTACTTGGGCATTATGTAAGATCCAGAAAAGCAGCAGTCATAAAAGATAAAGTGACCGCGTGAGCCACGTAGGCTTACATAATAAAAATGTACGCATCACATGCATGTGTGTGGGCGGCAGTTTGAAGCTCAGGAAGCGGGATGTCTGCCCACCACTGTGTGGAGGTCTTACACACACAAATCTTTAATGGATGAGCAGAGGAAGAAAGAATAAAACTGTGACCTCACACGGACAAAACGCATGTTGAGTGAAGACTCAGTTATTGACAAAACCACCTTTTGATGAAACATGAAAAAGTGTTGATTTTGACGGAGTTGGATGGAGCTTGACGTTCTGCAGACAGGCAGTAGAGGGCAGTAAAGGAACCGCCTCACAACGAAAAGTCCATCAGGGCTCAAGTTCTTCCTCACACATGGCTGAACGTACATTTGCCTCGGAGCGGTTGGATCAACCTTGAGTCACACCGGCCCAGTGCGGCCCAGAACTCTGCCTCCATGAGGGATGTAAAGTGCCACTTTGCACATTATCACATCACTGTCTGTATTCGTCTGTGTCCACAGAGTTACTCCATGGCGGTGTACTTGGTGAAGCAGCAGTCGTCCACAGTGCTGTTACAGAGACTACGGGCGAAAGGCATCAGAAACCCAGACCACTCCAGAGCACTCAGTGAGGACGTTCAACATTGTTTTTAAAGATCAGATGCACTGGATCGATATCAGGGCCCCTGTTGATCTTAGTAAACTGATGATTGATCTATGTTAAATACGCTTTCATTAGAAATTGGTGTTGGGCTTTCTTTATATATTACTCTCTTCATGTCGTCTTATATGAAAATGAGCTTCACAAGCTGATGTTTACAGATTTCAGAACTGTTTTGGATCGGGAGTCTGTATCAGATGGCTATGAAGAGCTCTTATCTGTATGTGTCCTTATTGTTTTATAAGGGCAGTGCAGTGTAGTGCATAAGTTACTTCATTTTACTTTTTATTTTATTTTAGTAAGTGTGTCTTTCCCAGACTTTCGTTGTCCCTACTTGTTTGAAACATGTTGCTGGCATCAAATGCTGAACAAGCACATATGTAGAAAAAGCAACATCAGATATATTGTCTGTATTGTTTTCAATTGAGTGCAAGTCAAGTTAATAAGTAAGAGATCACATTCTGGTTTATTTACAATGTACACAGTGCTACGTTTTTTAAGAATCAGGGTTGTAAGCTGCCACACTTCTATTGCTCTTTTTGTTGATAAATATGTACAAATACTATTTAACCGTATATATTTTAGACTGTATAGGAAATGATATAAGAAGAAAGAGGTGCAGAGATTCAGTCAGTCCCTCACAGCGTGAGGTGAATTACAGAAAACTGCCTCATTCCTGACCTTCCTTGGTTTTATACAAGTAGTCAAGGAGGTGCAGACTAAAAGGAGAACAAGAAGAAGTCTTTTGGTTCTCGCTCACTCATGTCGCTCACTCATGTTCTGATGTGTTTTACTTGTCTCCTGCAGTCAAAGAGAAGCTGACAGCAGACCCGGACAGTGAAATAGCCACGACCAGCCTTCGCGTGTCGCTTCTCTGCCCGGTAAACATCCTCCCTGCTCCTCATGAATTCAACGCAGTGTTTAGACATCCGTTCACGCTGAGACGTGTCTGTCCTTTCTTTCTCCTGTTTTCTTGTTTTTCTGTGTGCCTCAACACGCCTTTAACTTTGATTTGTGTACGTGATCCACCTGTCAAATTGTCTTGTCTGCCCCTATCATCCACCCTTTCCATGTGGGTTCGGCGTGTTTGTGACATTTATGCTTTCATATTCCCTCCATCTCATCCCTGCTGTTTGTGACTTCTATATGCCCTGACTGCACGTGTGTGCACACACTGTGCAGCTGGGGAAGATGCGGCTGATGATCCCATGCCGGGCGCTGACATGCTCCCACCTGCAGTGCTTTGACGCCACACTCTACATCCAGATGAACGAGAAGAAGCCAACCTGGGTGTGTCCTGTCTGTGACAAGAAGGCCCCCTATGAACACCTCATCATCGACGGGTAAGTCACCCAAAGCTCCACCGCCTATTATATGATCCCAAAAAGCAGGAAAATTGTCAAAATCAATAAAATCTGAACAAGTGAATAAAATTGGGCACCTGATATTTTCCTGGTACGGTACAAAGCCAGAATCAAAACTGTTACAGGGAATAAGAAAGTGCTTTTAGTGGAACGCTACTGACCAGAATACAGTAACAGTGCGTTTACATTTTACTCTTGGGTGCACTGGGATTTATTCTTGTGTATCAGCACGTCTCACAAGTACTCTTTTCTGCCCTTCTCCATGTCCTGCTGGGGAGACGCAGGAGGCAGGAGCACAGCAAAGCACCAACAAAATTGCTGCTCGCTTCTTTTCGGCACCCACGTTAACCAGTTTTCAGATTGTGCGTGCTGCAGCCGGCTCGCAATTGTCGATGCCGTTTGTGATTGTGTCTTTATTCCTCAGAGATGAGCATACAAATGGACTTGCATTTATATAGCGCTTTTCCAGTCCACGCACTCTCAACGCGCTTTACAACACTTGCCACTTTAGACCACATTCACGCACACTGATGGCGGAAGGGTGCCAACTGCACATCAGGAGCAATTTGGGGTTCAGTATCCTGTTCAAGGACACTTTAACACACAGCTCAGCTCAGCCTGGGGGAGCCGGGATTCGAACCAGTGGATTCGACCTTCCGATCACTAGGCGACCCGCTCCACCCCCTGAGCTACAGCCGCCCCGTCCCCCACTTCCTTTGTAGATTGTCACACAAGCCTATGGTCCTTATAACTGCATAGTTGCAGAAGAAGCAAAGTCCTGCTTATCCGGGACATATAAAGTCTATCCATCAGAAGGGTTAGGGTTGTATCAGCTCTAGGTGTGATTAGAAAAGTGCAGAGGAGCAGAACTGACCGTGACCGGACTGACTGTGCAGAGACATGCCTGCCAGCGTGTCAGTAAAGCGAGTCCCGGCAGTCAGTCAGCTTTCTGCTGCACCTTGAGGTCGTCCGCGGTATGTCTTCTGTGCAGTCTCACTTATTTTGACAAACTCAGCTGTGACACTATAATTACTAAATAGATGCCTACCTTTGTCTTTTAACGGCAATTTTAAAAGCGTGTCCCCATAGTGACAAATTAGAGTAAATGCATAATTTACTTCTGAGTGTCTGCACAAAGTTCAAATGTTGTCCTTTGAAAGGAGATACCTGTCTGTAATGGATACACTGTAATCTATTTCTTCCGTGTTCCGTGTTTCTTCCGAAAATGAAAGGCTTCACAGAAAACATGTCACAGTTAGTTTTAAAGGACAGAGAATGGGTCTCATCAGCATCCTGCGACTTGAAATGTGTTTGTTGCTTGCTCCTTTAGCGAGGACAGCAGCGATTGTCGGCTTAGATTCACAGCAGAAACGACCTCGCAGCTTTAAAGCCTGCAAGTGATCAGTGTATAAGATGAAAAGATAGACTGCTGGAGTTTGGAGTTGCTGAATTTTATGTGGACAGAATGTTGATGTTAGATATCCTTCAAAGTGTAGGATCTTTTCCACTCAGCGTTTGTTTAGAAAATACAGATTTCTCTGTGTGTTTGTGCACATTTCCCCCGGATGTGTTTGTGTATGACGTGTATGTTTGTCCTCAGGCTTTTCGTGGAGATCCTAAACAGCTGCACTGACTGTGACGAGATCCAGTTCAAGGAGGACGGCAGCTGGGCCCCGATGAGGTCTAAGAAGGAAGTTCAGGAGGTCTCCTCTGCCTCATATAACAACGGGCTGGACGGTGAGACATGTCATGGGGGTGACTGGGGGACGGAGTGTGGGGGAGGGTAAGACACAAAGGTTGCTGCGATATAAAAGCAGCGAGGGAAGGCTGGAAGTAATTACATTAGGATTAAAGAGCCGGGTAAGAAGAGGGAGGACGTGCGTCCCCTCCCCCTCTGTGTTTATGAAGTGTCGGTTTTAATTTGGTAAGGCATCAATCACAGCGGCTCTGAGTAAACTGCCTGTCTCCATAGTAACATAGTGTATCTCACACGAGGGTGGAGGAAATTGTACACATGTTCATCTAGCATTCTTAAAGCGTTCAGTAGTGCTCTGCTTTTTACTTTCCCACCACAAAAACACAAACTCAAACGTCCCTGCTGCTCTCCAGCTTCGTGTCGGACGTCTGCAGGCTCAGATCAGCGGAGCTCCTCGTCGTCCAGCCACAGCAACGGCAGCAACAGCAAGAAGGTGGAGGTGATCGACTTGACGCTGGACAGCTCCTCGGAGGACGAAGGACAGGACTCGCCGCCACCGCCGCCGCCCCCGCTGCCGCCTCCACCCAAAAGAGCGTGTCCCTCTATGTCCCCGACCTCGCCGCCCGTCATCAACAAAGGGTCAGCGACACTGCGACACTGTGATCTCGTCTCCGCACGCAGTTTGTGTTTCATTCAATGGGGAAATGAGGCTCCTTTCGCCTGCTCACATAATTATGTCGATGTTAAATGATTCATGAGTTCTTGCAGTTGAACTCAGAAGTGTCTGAGAGAGGAACACTAAATCTGTTTGTGTTTCTGCGCAAACTGCGTCATGAACAGAGGATTTAAGTTCAGCCAGGAGTAATCGCACATGTATGAACTTTCAGCCAAACACACCTTATAGAGTAGAAAATACAAGTCCCATTCATTTTGGATGCTATGTGACTCAAAGAGCTCTTCCGCATCTCGAGTCTGCATGAAACTCAGCTGGTTAAGTCATCTGTCCAGAAATATTAACAACTGAGTTAAAAAAAATTAATCTCTCGTTCATTGAAACTAAAGTAGAAACAAGTCACTTTGTGGCAAGAAACTTCCAATTACTGACTTGACAGATTCTGTTGCGTGCGCTGCTAACGACAGATGAAGCCTGAAGACTGTGCTGTTGACTAATTAATTAATCAACTAACTTTTATTCACAGCTCTGACTCGATTCTTTCAGCAGCTGAGGCGAAAAATAAAACACTAAATCAGTTTGTTTTTCTGCACTTAAGTATCATGAACAGTTTGAGTACCAGCCAGTCATAATTCCGTGTGTATATAGAACGATAAGATAAATTAAGTGCTTGGTAAACGTCTCAGGATCAGGAAGGATTGATGGACATGCAGTGAAGTGAAACATTTCTGGAGCCAGCGGCCTCTCCAACCTCCATGTTGAAGTCACTTATCTGAAACTTTTAACAGCGACATCTGTCAAATTAAAATGCATGACGTGCAGAAGCTGCTGCTCTGTCGTTTGACTTTAATGAACCCTGTGACTGTTATTGTTCTGACATTTGTGTTTGGGGGTCGGCACAGGAGACGAGCTCCCCTGTGACATGAAATAAGTACCTAATTATACATTTAGAGTCCTCTGTAACTTCTTCATCTCTGAAGCTCCTCCTGTGCTCCTTCCTTCAGGGTGTTGAACCTGCACCACCAGGCGTCCCCCGTGAGCCGCACTCCCAGCATGCCAGCTGTGGACACCAGCTACATCCCTCCTGTCCCCCCGCTCATCCAGGACTACAGACCCTACTATCACACCCCCAACGACCTGTCAGGTAAACACCCCCAGACTCGAGTTGACTCAGAACAGTGTTGGGTAACACTACTAATTACAAGATTACAAGATTATTGCCGTTAAAACATAACCTGTTACTTACTGCGTTATCTACTGAGGAAAGTACATGAACCTATGAGTGTATTGACCTTACCGTCATTTTGTAGCCTTCTTTACGGCCCACAGTCTGTAACTCAGAAGACTAATAAAATGTATGATGGACGCAATATAACATTAAAAGCTCTTTATTTTGCTAACAGTCTGACAGCGAACTGGGCAGAGGCAGGCAGTGTGAGGCACAGCGGTTTCAACAAGCACAACTTACATTTCACCGCAATGTTTTTCTTGGGGAATATTTCTACAAAGTTGCCACCGTCCTCTCTGCCATCTCGCTGCATTTGGGTTGGCTAGCTATGCGTGTGCACTCGCACAGCTGCAGGTTTTACCCACAACTCACAGCTCAGGAACATCGACTGGAGTGATTTTAGTTCTCATTGTCGAAACCTCGGATATAGTAAAAAGAAGTGAAAGATGCAAATAAGCTTGGAAAAATAAAAAGAGGGGAATTAGCAACGGGAAAAAATGGAATAAATGCATTCATGTTTAAAAATGAATAAATGAGTTGATAAAATGGGGAAATAAATAGGAAAGCAAATGTAAAATGTAAAGAAATACAGAAGCAAATTGAAACACATTTTATAATTTCTGTCGTGCATTGAATTGATTATTTGTTTCTTTCCCTTTGTTTATATTTTGTCAGTATCGGTCCTCCGTGCACAATCCCTTAACCTTCAGACACGCTTGTATTTTTTACTTGTTGCTATTCTCCACTGACGCTGTGTCTACTTGATTTGCAGAGTTGAACTTCTTCTCGTTTCTTCAAGGCGACAATCATCAGGTACGTACATCAGGCGATGTGGAGGTGCTGAATTCAGCAGAGCCTGTGAGCGTGTTTCATATTCAAAGAGAACAAGAACTCAAAAAGTACCAGAAAAACAAAAGCTAAAGCACTTGGTTTTCCTGCGCAACAGACACCCTCTCTGCAGTGGACGGTGATGAAAGCTCCCTCATGCAGAGCCACGATTTAACGAAACATATTTGAAACCTGACATTGGGTCAAAATTGTCCCTAAATCTGCTGGTACACAGTGTACCTGTTGGATGTCTGCTAGAGAGCACTAAATGTCATCATCCTTCCTGTCTAATTGTGTCTGTTAGAGCTATTTAAGAAAGAGCGACACATTTAACAGCCTTCACCCCGCAGTTAACTGGCGGATCATATGAATACAGACATCTCTTCACTCTTTGCTCGGTTCAGGTTCTGTTATTCAGGTTTTTTCCCCCAAATCACAAAATAAAACAACATTTTTTCCACTTACTCTGAGTGGTGGAGTATCCAGCTGTTCATATAGTTTTGAGGTTTCTCCTGAGAGTGACTGGAATTTCATATGTGGTTCACGCAGGATTGAAAAATTGCATTTAAAAAATTCAACAGCGGCTACGTTTCCAGAATAAATTCCCCTGCTATTCTGGTGAGTCCACAGACGTCACCGCGGACAGTTTTTATGTGAGCCACTTCCTCCCGAGGAAATAGAAGACTGTCGGCAGTGTTTTCTGTGCATTAGAGGGACGATGTTTCCGGAAAGATGCGGCCGTGGAATTTTTTTATGTGTTATTTTTATAATGCTGTGAGCGGAGCACCGTTAAATTGTGGAGGCAGGAATCAAATTAAACCAAAACTACCTGCACAGCTGGATACCACGAGAGATTAGTAAGTACATATTTTTGGGTTTCATCACATTTCTATGGATTACATCAATTTTCAGCAATGAATTCAGTCACCGGAAGCTCTATTTAGATTAGACTAGTTTCACCAGGGGATTTGATTCAGAAATTACTCTGCATGTCTTGAAGGGACAAGCAAAGACTGTATTTTACCCAAGTTTACTGACATTATCTCCCAGATGTGACTCCAGAGCCCCGCCAAACATCAACTCTCAGAATCTTAGCGTTTGTTCTTCAGTATCCACAGTAATGATACGTATGTATCAAACATAGATACACATTTGCAGCTCATTTAGATGCAGTAGCAGAGGCTTTGTGGCTGTTCTTTAAGCAAAACTATGTATGTTTTTTCACCCTGCTTCAGCATCATGTTGATGGTACAGTGAATTATAATAAGGTCAATGGTGTCTCTGTCACTTGTTTGAGCTCTGTGTAACCTCACAGAAAGTGCAGGATCACAGCGTTACACACATGTTGACTTCAACACACAAGTTCTCAACACATAACAGTTGTGATGTCATGAGTTTTGTTTGTAGTCAGCAGCTACATTATGTCTGATGATGTATGATTTGTATTTGTACAGTTATTGTATTTACTTTGGTGTTGCACTCAGAACCTAAATTCAAAATACCAATTTCTACATAAATCTGCTTTAAATATGAAAAAACAGCAGTTTTACTCATTATAAATGTCAATTAAGCCAATTCCTCATATTGTGAGTCAAAATCAAAGTTATTAACTAAACAGACAACATCAGCAATTATTACAAATTCTACAGTTAATATCGCGACTGAGGAGTTTGAGGCATCGCCAACTGGTGCCCGCTCCCCACGACCTCCACCTTCAACTGCCTTTATCTGACCACTCCGTCGCCTCTCGTCTGAGCCGTTCAGCAGAAAAGTTGCATTGAAACATACCGCCTCGACTACTGCCAACTACACAGTAGCGGGTTCTGCGCTTGCGCGAGATGCAAAGACTCTCCTTCACATCGGTTGGCGCTAGTCTCGTGCCAGTAATCCAAAACATGAAAACAGGAAATGACAGAACGGAGTGCAGCCCATAGATTATCAGATTAGAAAAACAAAGCTCACACAGCATTGGCTCAGTATTTGTTTGACCTGGGAAGACATTTGTGGAATTACAATACTTGGCATTACTTGAAAGATCATTATGGCTGAACTAATGGTCGCATTGTCGGCTCTCGGGCTCGTTATTATACGAAGACGTTGCAGGAGGGAAAAAGTAATGAGGAGAAATCGCACCTCCGCCCCTCCCATACACTGCGCAGATTCACTAGCACACCGCCAATCAGAATGTTCATTGAACAGCTAGCACACAACCAATCAGACTATCCAATGGCGTCCAATTCTCAGACCGACCAACGCTCTCACACTTTGCAAGTTGAATCTGACCAGACACCGTCTGTGCGGTTCCAAAAGCTTCCAACGCAGCTGAACACGCCGAACAGAGTTGTTCCCGAACTCGTCCGAGTCTCCCCAAAGGTTTCAGATGTCCAACGTTTGGGCCAGTGTGTTCCTGCCTTAAAGGGATATTCCGCCGTAAATTTAATCCATGGTCTAACACACCGTGACACCGAGTAAGACCCCCCCCTTTGCAGATAGCTTCACAACTCACCACTGTCCTGCAGCTGCTTGCTCATTGTGGGGAAGCCCTGACGAGTCGATTACCGAGTGCAGTTGGAAATGCTCAATTCCGTTCTTATTCCTGTCAGCTCTCGATAATAACTGTTATAAACTGGTAAGCAAGACACATGTGAACTTTAATTGCATTTCCATGGAGTAATAATCGTACATTTTCATCCTTGAGTTGCGGAACTCGACTACACTCGGTAATCTACTCGTCAGGGCTTCCCCACAACGAGCAGGCTGCTGCAGGAGAGTGGTGAGATGTGTTCACTTTTCAGTAGAAACCCGGAAAAGCTAGCAGATGTTTGATGCCTCGAACTATGTGCTGGGACCCTATTTGTACTGTTACTGATGTTTGGTGCTGTTCTGAGCATTATTTGTGGCTTTTTGACGGCAGTTTAATCTTGGAGGCGTATACTGCAGTGTATTGTTATCGTGCAGTCTTTCTGAGGTTGCTAAAACTACATAAGCTAGCGGTCGGAAAACTCGATCTCTCGAGGGGGGGTCTTACTGGGTGTCACGGTGTGTTAGACCATGAATTCATTTTACGCCGGGATATCCCTTTAATGGTGACCTGGAAGAGGACGGGCCAAACAAGTTAATAAGCAAGAAAATACATCAGAATGTAAAAAGATTATAATTTTACAGAATTACAGATATGAGGAGATGGTAAAACATGGGAAAGCGTCAAATGACCTGTTTTTGTTTCAGTCAGTGTGAAATGAAATATTGATCATTTCACAGAAGCATGAAGAATAAATTCCATTAGATACATTAACATTTACTGACCCAATATAAACATTAACAAATGTGATTCTGTAACAAAGTTAAACATCTCTTGATGAGGACTCTGTGATTAATTTTTACATATAGAATAAGTTTTAATCCAGAAACGATTATAATGAGATCAGATTTAATCATTGTGGTTGTTTTGGTTTGCTGAATAATTCTTCCAGACATTTTGCCGACGGTAGATTGTTTGGATTTATCGGTGAGCTGAGTAGATTCTGATTAACTCTGCCATCATCGTAATGTGCTTTTAAAAGTTCATTAATGTTGCATTCGTTACAAAACTCTGGTGCTGTCAGCCTCACTACCGATAGACTTCAGAGTACAGCTAACTTGCCTCATTTACTAATTAAACACACACACACACACACACACACCCCTTGTTTTCCTGGTTCTCTGTGTTCTTATGTTTTTTCTGATCAGTTTAAAGGTGCTGTTTGTAAGAAAAATTGATTTACAAGTCTCATTCCCAGCTCTTCTAGAACTGACGCTTTGGGATTGTGGGTTAATTCAGCCGCCACCCCAGGGCATCAGTTTTTGAGGAGTTGGGAGTGGAACTAAAAAATCTACTTTTCTTACAAATAGGTCCTTGAATGTCACATTTTGTTTTTATGTCCACTTTTGTTGTGTTTTTTTAAATATACTTGTAAAACTCTGTGTTGCTGCCTGTCTTTGCTGGGTCTCTGATCTGAATGGGATTAAAGTGGTCAAATAGAGGCTGAAAAAGATAAATGAATAAATGAAAAATTCTTCTTCTAGTGTGAAGACCTCTCCGTGACCTCTGGTGACTCCAGCAGCCTCTACCAGCAGCTCACTTCCGGCTGTCTTGTGTATCTCCCACAGCATTACAACATGGTGATGGCGGCAGCGGCCGCTGCTTCAGCCTCAGACGACCACGAGCTGCTGCTCAACCGCTTCCTGCCCTACAGCACCTCCTCCTCCTCCTCCTCTAGCTCCCAGTTGTTCCTTGACCAATCGGGCGCGTCCTCAGCCTCTTCGCTGAACGTGCCCACCAACGGGGCGAGCAACTCTGGCAGCGCCAGCAGCCTGGTCTCCTCCAGCAGCCTCCGCGACACTCACTCGTCCTCACACTCCTCACACACACATCCCGGGGTGGTGGCCAGCCGGAACAGCACTGAAGCAGCGGTGGCAGCTATTTACGGCGGGATACCTGACGTTATATCGTTGGACTGACTCAAGGCGGGTCGAGGCTACCCTTTGGGCCCGGCTTCGATCTAGTAACAGACTTTTGACTGCAGGGTAAAGTTTAGATCCAGAAACTACACTGGTCCCAAGTCATCAAACTCAGTCGTAAAGACAAGAGCACCAATATTTAGACGGTTCCCTTCACTAGACTGACCTGAGAACAGCTCTGAGTCATCACTGAAAGGGTCAGCTGTGACATTGTGTTGGTTAACTGACTCCAGATCAGAAACCTTTCCAGCATGTGAACCCTGCGGCACAAACAGCAGAGATGCTACCTGAACAAAAACACAGCAGATGACGGCTCTTTTTTACAAAAGCGAGGAGCGGCACCGTGTACAGAGAACAAAATCTATTTTCCTCTTTTACTTTTGTATGTTAAATCGGGACATTTCAGTCAAGTGAGCTGCTTGGATCGCTGTTTTTAAGTGGACGACTGGAGGTTGTTTTTCTGTTTTTCTCACAGATGCTTATACATACGCCCGTCGCCATGTGCTCATCTTTACTTCTCTTTTAGCTCGATCCTGCATTTTTTCATTCTCACCTCCTCAGTATGAGCCTCTCCCTTTTTCTCTCTCTCTCTCTCTCTCCTGCTCGCGCTCACTTTTTAAATCATGGTGTATTATTTCTCTATCCAATGACAAGGACTTTTCAGACACTGAATTTACAGTTTATTCATGTACTAATAATTTTATTATGCTTTTTAAGTTATGTATAATATTTAAACAGTTAGAAATCATATATATATATATATATATGCATTCCTTTTGACCTTCAGGTTAATGCTGTGGGGAGTGTGCAGGTGGAAATTAGCCATTTCTGGTTTTTAATTTTCACTCTCTGATTTCCAACTCCTTACAAAGACTCTGCCGGCGTACAGCATTTAGAAAAGGAGACTTTTAGACTATTTATACTTGCCAATTAAGAGTTTGGAGCTGGAAGAGTTTTGATTTTATTTTTCGCGCAATGCCAAAAATAACATATGGTACCTATGAATTATCACAATAATCAGAGTGCAGTTGGATCCGTGTGCCACAGTGTTCTCAGTCTGAAACTCAAACGGTGTCCTTTTGTCTCTCGTCTTCTCAGATTTGTGCTTTTGACCGTCGGAGAGGAATTATCGTAAAAAGTCGAGCTGTAGCAGCGTCGGGCCTTTTAAAGAGACAGGCGACCTCGACACGCGACCGCGTTCAAACTAGTGCCTGTTTGTGAGCATGCTTCACGGCGTGCTCGGGGCGGAGTTGTCAAACTCAAAAGAATGTCTTAAATGGTCACACATAAACTTTATCTTTGGGGAACCGCTTGAGCGTAGAAGAGTGAAAGCAGACAGTTTAGTGCCACCATGAATGAGGGGGTTTGAAAATGCACAGAGCCAGCTGGGTTAAAAATACATGAGCTGTCTGTGACCTAAAAACCCTTCGTGTTCGTCGGCGTGTGATGTGGAAGTGTCAAAATGAGTCAGAGGTTTTGAATCTCGATGTTGTTGCCATTCAGCTGAAGTTTGCTCATGAATGTATCTTACAATTTAGAGCGGACACACTTTTGCTCTTTAACAGTCACATCCAGTGAACCTGGGACCCCTTCTGCCCCATCAGCCCCCTGTGTGTCCTTCAAACTTTCCCAGCGTCCCCTCTGATCAGCCTCTCCCCGACGTTCCACCACGATGAGATAATCGCTTGGGACAGCCGGGCCCATCACCTCACATCCCCGTCCTGTTCTTCAGAAACTGACTGGGAGACGTCCTAAAAATGACCCCTCCTCCTCCCCCCCCCCCCCGTCATTCTGACAGCCGGAACAAATCTCGTGTATTTCCTGTGTTGTGCAGTATTTTATTTATTTTGTATTCTTATTTCTATATATTATATTTTTGCAAAAGGTTTGATTTCCGTGGGTGCGTGTGTGAGAGTCACTGTCACTCGGGAGCTGTCGTGTTATAATTTTATTTAATATGCATTTCATAATTCTTTCTATCCTATTATATCTCCGAAAAGGTACCATTTAGTTATTCATCGTGGAGATACCTGTGTGTATCCTGGGAGCTGACACACCCTTTTTAAAAAGGGCACAACACACATGCTTAATTAATGCACAGTGACTCATGATGATTTAGAGTATGAGTTAATCACGGAGGTACTATGAATTCCTGTCGCCTGCTATGAAGAAACGCCTAATGGATCATTAAATATTGATTAACTCACAGCTAATTTGGTGGCGTGCTTGAATTTTTATGCCACCAAATTAGCTCCAACCCAGCCTCACAGAAAGAGGAAGTACGAAGCTGTTTCTATCAAACTGGAAGTCGTATGCAAACCTTAACGTGTCGCAGCACGACCGACGGGAGAGTTGGCAGATCACCATCAGATTCCTGACTGAATATAAACGCTGAGCTTGCAGCCGCAGTAGTACGGAGGCCTGGAAGTGCCAAAGTAAAAAATGAGGAATTCAGAAAATTATCAATAATTTCATTTATATGCCATTAAAAGCACTAAAAAGTCCTATTAAGAATAAATGTAGACATTAATTGTTTTGTAAGATGTGACATAAGTTGCTTGCTTTTGTGTTTATTTACCTTTGTAATAATTCTCCTATTTATTTGCTTCTAATTTAATCTCCCATTCTGTTTACTAGTTTGTTGACGTAATATTTCTCTCTGCATTTCCCCCCTATTTATTTCCCAAACGCATTTATTAGCTTCCTTTTAGTTTTTCTTTGTACAATTCTGCGTCATCGAGCAGACGCGGAGCCGTCATTCGAAGTGGTTAACTTTCAAGAGTGTGTAGATCGACTGCTGCTCTCACATTCAGTGGCCGTCTGAGAGTCTCAGACTCACCAGAATATAACACAGAAATCAATGGATTTAAAGTAGGATAAATTAATAGGAACAATGGGGGAAAAGTACACAATAGATGAGGGAATTAATACAAAGGCAAAGCATCGATTTACTGTATGTCACATTTGAGAAATTAAAGTCTACTTTATCTTTATCTTTGTTCGTTTAATGGCACATTCATTTATCTAAAGTGGTTTATTTGGTCTTGATTTTAGCAGTTTGAATCCTCCCTGAGTTAGCAGCTCGCTCAGTCTGTTCGCCGCTGTGGTCCAAAATATCTCAACAACTGTTGGACAGATCATGAAGTGATGAGTTTTTGTTCTCTTAGACTTTTCGTTGTGCCAGACCTCAACTTGTCTGATATCGTATGGCTTCACAACTGCAAAACTGTTCCCGTCCCTCTCAGTAATAATTAGCGACTGTTAGCATGTCGACAGTTCAAACAGTGTACCTGCTTGACGTCTGCACGTTAGCATCCCAGCGTTAGCAGTTAGTACAGCCTTACGCAGCTGCTAGCGTGGCTGTGGAAATCATTCTTGTTCTGTCTTACTTCATTACAATATGAAATAATGACGTATGCTTAAGTTTCTTTATTATTTGCCCCTGTTTATCCACTTGCACCTTTGATTTCGGTTGTAGTTCGCGGTGCAAAAGGCTCAATTGCTATCTTATAAACTGGACACGGAGACCACTGGCGTCACACAGCACCGCGCAGATGTTAACATCTGACTCAGTCTGATAAAACAGTTTCATTGGTTGATTTAATTTATGAGTCTGCATTTCTCTAAAGAAAACCATGTGTCCAAATTTGGTGGTTTTGAATTTCCCAGATACTTTTGTGAGTGGAGAAAAAAAATCTCCTACTTCTTTAGCTAAATAAACCACTTGAGGACTCTGTGGGTTAGCTGCAAACACTCGGTCACAGTGGAAATCAGTGTTGTTTTCTTAGCTGGTGAAGGGTGGAGGTTAAGGACATGCATGATTTTCAGAGAACTGGGATCATATATAACATATTTGGTGACATATGAATGAAAGTATAACTAATCAGACAAACCCACAGTGACTCACATGATGCTTCATGGCTCATGTATCACTCAAAGCATGTGTGTGTACCTTCAGTACAAAGTGTAACCCCGACTTTGTTTACTGATGAAGTCAGTTCTTTCGTTTCCATCATGTTAGTCTGAATATTAATCCCCAGTATTCAGAGACCTGGTGAGGCGGTCGCAGTTGAGGAATGCTCTCAGACAAGATTTATTTATTTAAACGACTTCTTTTTCCCTCACGTTTGCCACGAGACGTAGTGAGAGAGCAGACGGCGAGAATGTGTTTTCTGTTGAGGTGGTTGAGGGGATCCGTGTGGGATCACCAAAAATGTCAGGTTCCCCTCAACATGTTTTATGCCCACAGCTCCATCATGTGGTCCAACGTTGTTAGTTTTCTGAGGGAGAATCACTCGTTATTCAGCTGTTTCATTCTTTCTTTTTAACTCTCCACTAATTGGCTTCGCTTTTTTTTTTGTAAGAACTCAGATTCCATGCGGGGAGAGAGAGAGAAGCTCTTCTCACTCCGTCTTGAGTTACAGTCACAGGTATGAACAGGCTCGCAGTGTTTTCACAGCATCTCTGCAGCAGATCATGTGTTTGCTGAACTCTGCACGCGATGAAGTGAATGGAATAAGGCCACTATGATCAGCAGTTACTCTTAACTGTGTTTTCAAAATCTGCACCGGCGACCTGGACTGAGCAGCTCAACTCTTACGCTGTCAGTGATGAGAAAGGAACAGTTCACCCAAAAATGAAGATTCAGACATTCTCTACTCACCTTCATGCTGATGAAAAGTCAGGTGATGATTCATAGGAAAACAGTGTTACGTCATTGTCCTGAACAAGTGAAGGTGATGAGGAGTGGTTCTAAAATGTAAAAAAAAACAAACAAAACACAACCCAACAAACAAAGTGTCTCCGTTCAGCTCAACAGGCTCTCAGGGTGAGCGCCAGGCTTTAGTGGCCAAACCGTGTAATTACAACATCAAAAAGACTTTTCCCCCAGACGCGTACATGATGAGTGTCACAAGCTCTCCCAACTGACTCGTGTCACTGTGATAATTTGCTTAAGTTAACATTTGGAGAGTTTAAAAGAGCCACACAAATAAATCATTTCATCCCCATTCAAGTAAGCCGCGGGCCAAATTTAAAAGTTTCAGCTTTATGCTCCACTGAGCAGCTTTGTTGGAGACTTTGATCACACTGGACGAGCTGAATGGAGCCATCTGATTAGATTTTTTTCTCAGTAGTTTTTTTTTTTTATTTCGAGTCCACATCCTCTTCAGTTCTTTAGGAAAATGCTGCAACACTGTTTGGCTGTGAAGCTCCAGAAATGTTGTGTTGATGATGAAACTTCACCAGATTCTCCATCAGCATGTGCTCAGCAGATAATGACTGAACTTCTCATTTTTGTTTGAACTTTTCCTTTCGCTTAACTGGTTTGTTTTGTTCCGATCGACACTAGCGAACCAACTCATGAACGACTCTTTTGGTTCTGTATTTGTTTTAATACAGCTCTGTGTGGGTTTGTACTTGTGAACGACTCGTTCTTCGGCCCGGTGGCTGCTTGCAAAACGAAGAAGCTGACCCAGAAGTTAACGTGGCTCTTAATGCACAACTGCACCGTAAGGAAGCAGGATTTGGGATTCACTGCTGCTCGCGAATCGATTTAACTCGTTCAAAAAGAACGATTCGTACACAAACCTAACATCATCACCAATTGTCATGATGTCTCAAAAGGGAAAAGTCAG
Source organism: Sparus aurata (assembly GCF_900880675.1). Classification (NCBI taxonomy): domain Eukaryota; kingdom Metazoa; phylum Chordata; class Actinopteri; order Spariformes; family Sparidae; genus Sparus; species Sparus aurata. Next base: position 7,783,328 of record NC_044190.1, on the reverse strand, counting down.
CAGTGTGTATATTATGTCTGTATGGAAGACTGAACCTTCAGATCCAAATGTGGGTGTTTGATGTCCGTTTGTATGCGTTTTGTGTGTCAGTTCAGAGCGAGAGAATAAATTAATTTATATATTTTTTAGAAAATGAAAGCTGTACTATTATTAAGAAAAATATAAAAAGGACTGTGGCCAATAAAGAGTCTTACACAACTGAAATAATCTCCAAGTCAGACTCAAGTCGACGTGTGCACTCACTGCCTTAAAACATTCACAGGTTCTGTTTCACAGCTTCGACCCAAGAAAAATCATAAAAAGGCTTTTCAAGGAGGGCGAGGAGAAGACAGTGTACAGTAGACCCCTGTCAGTTTGTACAAATATACTAAGTGAAAAAAAAAAATATTTATTACCTGCATTGGAAGAAATTGTTTACTTATTGAATGTTACCTGTTTATGTAGAAAAGTTTAGATGTAATAAAATGCATTCTGTTACATCTCTGTGGGGGTTTTTTTTTAAAGATGAGATTTAACATGTTGACACGAGGTGGCAGCAGAGGGACGTTCTGATCAGCTAATCCCTCACTGAGGTGGCACAAAACCAATTACGCACGCCTTGTCTGCTCCACACGGTTCCTTCCTGGCACTGACACAAGCTCTGCTTAACTGATCATCATCTGAAATTATTGATTAGGGATTTATTTTTAGATTCAGAGTGATGGAGATGGAGATGGGGAAGCCGCGCGCTCCAAGGAGCCTCCATTACGCGCAAACCGGATGGACGCATCAAACCTGATATAAGCCAATGAACACCTCAACCCGACCATTCCTTTCCCCCTGTCACAGCTGAGAGCGGCTGTGTTGGATGATCATAAATAGGGAGGAGGGGAGATGGCAAGAGGGTGGGGTGGATTCAGACGGAGGAGCTGGAGGCATCGTGCGCTTCTTACTAATGTGGCACTCCAAGATCCAGCTGCGTGCACACATGTTTCACTTATCAGATTATCTTGATCTATCCGTTAAACTGCAGGAATTATGAATGAAGAGAATGAGAGTGTTTGCTTGAACGAGTCACAGGCAGGGATGGACTGCTTCAGCAACCTGGAGGACATCGACGTGTCAGCTGACGGGAATCCGATCCTGAGGTTCCTCATCTGCCTGGTTTACTCTGTAGTGTGCGCTGCGGGACTCGTGGGCAACCTGCTGGTGCTCTTCTTCATCAGGGTCAAAAAAGAGAGAAAGAAGTCCAAGATGAACTTCTACGTGCTCAACTTGGCGGTGACCGACCTGCAGTTCGTGCTCACACTGCCCTTCTGGGCTGTGGACACCGCGCTGGACTTCAGCTGGCCGTTTGGAGACGCCATGTGCAAAATCATCCTGTCGGTCACAGTGATGAACATGTACGCCAGCGTGTTTTTCCTCACTGCCATGAGTGTGACCCGCTACTGCTCGGTGGCCTCGGCTCTGAAGAACAGAACCGTGCACCACTCCTGCTCCACCAAGTGGATCTGCGCGATTATTTGGACACTGGCGACTGCGGCAACTGCGCCCACGTCGATTTTCTCAACTGTCAGCAACGTAACCGGAGAGAAACTCTGTCTGCTGCGGTTTCCCGGGGGTCAGTACTGGCTGGCAGTTTATCACATTCAGAAAATAGTTGTAGGTTTCGTGTTGCCGATGTCCATCGTGTCCATCAGCTACATCATGCTGCTGCGGTTCGTCCGCAACCGAAGTATGAAAACAAGCAACCCCAAACGGAGATCCCAAGTTACAAAATCCATCACTATTGTCGTGTTGTCCTTCTTCGTGTGCTGGATGCCGAACCACGCCATCACTTTGTGGAGCGTGCTGGTCAAACTGAACGCTGTAAACTGGGACAAAGCGTACTACATAGTGCACACATACGTGTTCCCCCTGACCGTGTGTCTGGCGCACACCAACAGCTGCCTGAACCCGATTATTTACTGCCTCATGAGGAAGGAGTTCAGGAGTAAACTTAAGGATCTGATACACAGAGGATAGTGTGTGTTTTTGGAGTTTACTGATGATCCGACAGAGCGCGTAATGTTTGCACAAACTATAACCAAGACGCACCGAGTGCGCACGACAAATGAGGAACGAGGCAAGAGAGGAAACGAGTCAGAGGGCAAAATAAGGACAAACAACATCTTGTCAAGACTGTTTACTCGATTTTACTTTTGGAAAATATGACTTTCATTTGCGCTTTTTTGTATTTAAACGCGTGCGTAAAGTGGCAACTGTTCTTTAAAGGATCTATAGCTAGTTCAGGGATTTACACAAATGAATCGGTTATTTTGCGAAAGATTATTACACCTGTGACCACTGAGGCATTACATGTTAAATAACTATTAGGAGTGATGTATCTCTAGTCCACAGTCTTAGTCATAGCGTGCGTAATTGCGCATTACAATGAACTGCGCATTGGTGTACTCACGTTTCAGCTGAGAGCGCTTCTGTGAATGTCTAAGCTAAAAATGTACAAAGTGTCTGATAAATGTGATTATAAGACAATCATGGACCTCATCATCGACTGGAGAAAAGGGGGGAAGTTAAAGGTCACGTTTCTAGGACGTGAGTATTGACCTCAGTGTGCCAAAATCAAGAGCTTGGGTGAAGAAAACAACAAAGTGTGTGACATAAGATCGCTGTAGATACGCAATAAAACTATGTCTTTAATGTGTCATAATAAAAACATACTTAAGCTGTCACGTGGGTAAGTTTTCCTCATCATTAAAGGTGCAACATGTAGAATTGGCCTCCTGCTGAATTCATACAAAGAGGGGGCAGCATGTCACCAGAGTAACTGTTGCTCCTGTTAGTTAGTTTGCTCAGTTAGTTGTGCCGCTAGTGGATCAGAATGGTAGTATGAAGAGGGACAGCCCTGGGCTAGCTGATTATCATGCTATCTTAAGCAGATATCTCAACACAACGCATAGGTTAAAACTCTCTTCTCTTCACATTCTGTCATGATCTAACATTCGTACATGTCACACCTTTAACAACTGATGCACACGAGTCCAAGCCTCACAGGTGATAACATTTGACGATAGGTTCTGATTTATGAATCATCTGTCTGCTTCAGGTCTCGCTGACCTGCACATTAACTTTATGAGCTCAGCAGTCATCAACATGTGAGGCAGGTGGACATAACAGACATAATGGATTTTATGCTCAACACGGAGCCGTCTGATAGAGAACAGTGGCTGTGTGCATGAACGAGCACCACATTAAGGCCTGACTGAATGGCTTTGGGAGCTGCAGCACGTGTGAACAAACAGCCGGATGCTGTGTGGGCACATTCATGTGAGAAAATAGGCTTCATTAATGTGTGATAGAAAGGGGACGGGCTGAAGACGTGGACTGAATTGAACAGAGCGGAGGGTGAACAGTTTCTATTTTATGGATAGAAGAATTTGAAGGACCTGTCGACCTTTAAAGGATCGATCTGTTTTCTCTAATTTAGGTTTACTGATGTGGTCAAATTTGGTGAAGTTGCACTGATTTCATTTAGAAATTGTGCATTATGTAGTTTTGGGGAATATATTTTTTGTGAAGAGAAAGATCGTCATCACCTAGACAAACTAAATTAACAAACTCTCTTTCTGATCTTAACAGACCACACAATTAATACAGTTTTAATGTGCTTATATGTGGCGGACCCTGCCACCTTTCTCGCTTCAATCAGTGTTCTGGGCCCTTATTTTTCTCTGAGAATAGCTGGTTCAGTTATGGAAAAATTAAATACGTCATAGTTTATATCATTACCTAATTAATATTGTAAATATTGCAATTCTGAGTTTTGATCTCTTCTTCATAACAACATAATGCCTCTTTAAGATTCTGTTTAGGTCAACTCACAGCTGAAACCTCTCTCTCACACACACGTAGAGGATATATACCATAATGTACACACGAGGCATGCAGGCAGCAGTGTGTATAAAGAAGTGAACTCTGAACATCCATTAGTGATTGTACTGTCATGAAAGGAAGGAACACTTTACCTTCCCTGGTCTCATACAGGCAGACAGAGATGGGAAGTGTAGACTGGCTCCTCCTAGCTGCATGTCGAGAGTCCTTGAGCAAGATACTGAACCCCAAATTGCTCCTGATGAGCAGTTGGCACCTTGCATGGCAGCTTATGCCATCAGTGTATGATTGTGTGTGTGAATGGGTGAATCTGACAAGTGTTATAAAAGCGTCTTTGAGCGGTCAGTAGACCGGAAAAGCGCTGTAGTAATATGAGTCCATATACTTACATGTGGGTGACTCTACCTAAACTTTTGTGAAGGCAAAATGTCTGAACATTGACTTCTTTTTCTAAAATCTAAAAAAAAAATCTAGAGCACCTTATTCCATAACTCGCTGACTCCATAAATACACATTAATGAAAGCTTATAGACTCCTTGTATTTTTTAACTGGTGTTACTAATAAGGAAAGTAATACCTGTTGCAATATCTATGAAAATTGCATTTTACATAATACCTGCTACAATGCATCACAGGTTGTCAGTCATGGAAACTCAGTAAATCATGTAGATCAATTTTATTGTATTCTACTTCTTTTTTTTACAGTTTCCTACTCATGAAGTTGGTCACACCAGTGTGTTTACATGACACTCAAGAAAACCGAATTACTGCGTTAGATTGTGTAATTATCATGTACACCATATACGAAGTGTACAAAGATGTAGCTTCGTCTCGCTCTTCGTACGCCATCTTTCTTGAATGCCGAGGCAGCTGGTGACGTAAAGAGGTCAGCCGGAGGTGCGCCGTTAACACTAGTTGAAATGGGTACAGCGCCACCTAGCGTACCGTGGTATGATATGCTTTCGGCCAGTAATTCGATTTTCTCACTGGCATGTATACTCGGATAATTGCAGTTGTCCGATTGAGCAGCATAGTCGAACTATGGCTGTAATCTGACTAAGCTGTGCATGTAAACGCACTGAGTGACGTCTACTGAAAGCAAATATGTGACATGGTGACATAGTGTGATGTCACAAAGTCACAGAATTATGGGTGGGACTAGGAGTGGTGTTTAATGTGGGAGAGAGAGCTTCTGTGGGTGTTGACTTTGACCTTTTTAACTTTCAAGATCTTTAACATGTACATGAACCTTTATAACACACGGAAGGACAATAAACACAAATGCATTACATGGGTCTCCTTTGAATTTCACAAAAAAGACTAAAGATATTTTTTTAAGAATTCAACCTTTAATTTGATTCATATTTCGCTACAATAGATAATTATTTTAACTTTTAGAATCCCTTATCATTTGTGTAAATGCGTATGCTGTGTGTTTTTATTCTGTTTTCTCTTCTGTGTAGTCTACTGTCGACTCAAGGGCTTGAAAGAGGCAGAGAATAGTTTTTTATAAAAAAACAAGAAACTTTTCAAGATTAATTAACGTAGGGTCGTGGGTTTCTCTTTGGCTTTATTTGACAGTTGTACCCGTTAGAAAAATGCCTCACATATGTTTGCTCCACCTCCCTTGAGTCTGTTTGACATTGTCTAATGATTCGTTCGTGTTTTTCTCATGCAGTCACTCATCAATAAAGTCCAATCTTTCCATTTTAACTTGACCTCCGCAGGATGAGATAAACATTATATGAGGGTTGAGAAGATGTTTGCTCTTAAAAGGGTAATTAGGATGATGTAGTCTGTCTGTGGGGAAAAGCTAGATCTTTCAGTGTCCGCAAAAAAGATTCAGTCCATCACAGGAGATTCAACCTGAAGTCTGTCTCTTAGTTAATGCAGTGATAGTCACATATCTCTGTTTTCCAAGTTTGTCAAAACATGCAGAAAAAAAGAAAAATTACATTAATGCTTGGATCTTAATGTGTCATTACACAGAGCTGAGACTCTACTTCACTGACAGGAAGATGAGTTCATGTGGGAAAACAGATATAACTTACTGAATAACAATCATTGGATTGACGAATGTCACGTTCAAATTCACAAGGTCAGTGTGACAACTCAGAGTGCATGAGAAATGTGTGACCCAACAATCTGGTCAGAGGCCAGACAGGGCTGAGAAACACTGGTGTGGTGACTCCGCAAGAATGTCATTTTCAGTCTTTTGCCCAGCAACCCATCCGAGTTTACTTAAGTCACTGAAACCTTTCGAAGTATGTAATCTTACGCTCCCACACACGACTTCACATGAGACCACTTTCTTCTTTGCCAGGACAGATCAGGGGTCATGATTCTCACATGAAAAGCAAATCAGTTGTTGTAGTTGTCACGACTCTACAATCACCGCCCCCGGCACAGCTCTGGGTGCAACAACACCGGCAGAGCTGAGGTGGAAATATGGTGCACGGTTCCTTCTCAGTCCTGTGAAAGCTGACCAATCAGAGTAGAGTGGGATTGCCGGGAGGAGGGACTTAAAGACACAGAGGGTGACTAGGAGTGCTGCATGTAGGTGTGGGGGGTTATCTTGGATGTATACATTTTCTAGGAGGTATGAATGTGAAAAATGTGCATATTATAGGAACCTTAAGACATATAATAATAAATTAATAATAATAATAGTAATAATAATAATGCATTTTATTTAAAGGTGCCTTTCAAAGCCCTCAAGGACATTGTACATAAGAACAACAGTACAACATTCAGGAGACAATTTAGTGCACATAAGGATAAATAGATAATAAGAAGATGCAATTACATAGTGCCAGGAGCTTGGCACAGAATTCATACTCCGCAAACCTCACAAGAAGGAAGTCAACCGGGCTGGGCTAGGCAGGGTTGAGCCTCAGGGGTGAGTATAGTGCGATAGAGTGGAATAAAGAATAGGCAAGAGTGTGTTTATATGATTAGTCTAATACAGAGTAAGCCACTCGGAATAAGTGTGTTTTCAGGCGAGATTTAAAAATGGAGACAGTGTCAGAAGTGCGAATGTCTGGTGGGAGAGAGTTCCAGAGGCTGGGGGCAGATCTGCTGAAGGCTTGTGACCCCATGGTGGTTAGGTTGGCAGATGGGGCAAAGAGCTGGATGGTAGAAGAGGATCAGAGAGCGCGGGATGGTGTGCGGATATGGATCAGTTCAGCGAGATATGGTGGTGCCAGGTTATGAAAGATCTCGAAAGCGAGGAGCAGAATCTTGAAATCAATGCAGGATTTGATAGGGAGCCAATGGAGTTGCTGCAGGGCTGGAGTGATGTGTTCAGCAGAGGGAGTTCCAGTGATGATACGAGCTGCTGTGTTCTGGACCGGTTAGAGTTTATGGAGTGATTTCTGAGGAAGACCATGGAGGAGAGAGTTACAGTAGTCCAGGCGAGAGGTAACCAGGGTGTTTACGAGAATAGCAGTGCAGGTAAGTAAACAGAATCATGTAAAACAGCATGCAACCATATTTATGGGGTGAATTCGGTTAATATGGGACATTATTTGCAATTTTGACTTCTGTAATCACTTTGTGATCTGGGACACTTGTATAAGGTGTATAAGGTGTTAAAAAAGATCACTTTACTTTATGCATACCAAGATCAATATCAAAATTAAAAGCCAAAAGTTTTTTGAGATTATGATTATTCATCTAATTCACCATTCTATTAAAATTGTATAACACTTAGAAAAAAAGAAAAAGGAATGAAGCAACAGCAATAGATGATTAGACAAACTGATTATTTATTTGGTTTTTCATTTAATATTTTACAGTAATCACATTATTAATAGTTTAATTAGTTTTGAGGGGTAATACGTTTCTGACAGAAGTTCATTCTTTGGGCATCGGGTAGTCTTTTTATGTTCTATGTTGGTAGAATGACTGTCCCAGATTCCCCTCACCATGCTGTCCTACAGTCTTAATCACATTTGATGAACAACTAAAACAGTTTTTTATTCAAAAGACTACAACACATTTTCAACATTTCAATGAATATTTTGCTGCGTGAACAAATCACCAACATAATTTTATTACTTTGTGACTGCAAAGTGCCATGTCCCTCTCTGTAACAACAACCCCGTGATGTCATGGGATTTCATGCACTTGACAGCCAAGCTTGATTTACAGTAAAAGTCCTGTTGACCACATTTTTTTAAAAGAGAAAATAATAACCCTTGCGTTTAGTCCTACAGCACCCAGATTACCTGTATTCGCCCTGTGTGAACCATGAGAGCAGGCAACAGTAACGTAAATACAACGTTACTACAAGTAAATTGAAATTAAAAAGTGCATATTCAAAAAGCGTCACCCAAGGCATCAATATATTGACTGCTGTAAAAACTGCCATCTGAGTCTGTGAGATCTCTGTGCTGCCTTTGCTCAGCATCAATCTTTGTTTCCCCGAGTTTCAGTAGGAGCCCCTGAACGCAGCGTCGCTCGGGGTCTCGGCGGTGGTCAGGTGACCCAGCGGCAGACAGGCCATTCTCGGCTTCTTCCTTCGCTTTGGCTCCAATGTCGGAGGTGTTTGCGCCTGGAAGAAATGGACTCTGGCAATGCACGAATTTGATCCCTCAGAGATCCGATCAGCTGAGTCTGTGAATGGCGCCAAAACAGGACCCTAAACCTAAATTTCAAGAAGGTTTGTCAGGGGAAAAGAGCGCGAGTGGAGGGGGGCGGGTTTGTTGTTGTTGTTGATGCTGCTGCTCCTGCTCGACAATAGTGTTCTCCAGGGAGGGATATAGAGCCACACAGCCTTTATTACTGCCCATGTATGTGAGGAAATCAGATGAAACATGCCAGAGATCGACAAATATTAAAGCTACTAACTTAAAATGGAGCTGAATGTGGGGAAACAGTCGTTAACGTCAGGCTAACAGCTAGCTAGCTTGTTATTTATGCTATGTTTGAGCTAAAGCTTTATTTACTAGACAGTCATTGACACACAAAGAGCTGCAGAAACCCCGTCAGGCCAGACTATATCCGCTCAAAACCTTCATGGCAGCATGACGAGTTATTAAAGTAAAATATATTGCGGCGATGTTGAGTGTTTTACCCTCAGTGCTAACATTTGTTTTGCTCCTCGCAGGTGAAAGAGTCCTGTGCTTCCATGGGCCATTGCTCTATGAGGCAAAGGTTTGTTTCAATACAAGTCCACGTTATCAGTTGATTTTTAACTGCATCACAAAGGTCAGTCCACACTGTCAACATTCATCTGTGTGTTTTCTGTTTTTTACAGTGCGTAAAGATCAACATAAAGGAAAAGCAGATTAAATACTTCATTCATTACAGCGGATGGAACAAAAAGTGAGCAGCCTGGATACAATACGCTCGTCGTCAATTGTGTTTGATCTGAATAAAATCGATATCTGCATCTTTATGACTTTATTTTTTTCTCTTCTCCAGCTGGGATGAATGGGTTCCTGAAAGCAGAGTTCTCAAATATGTGGACAGCAACCTTGCGAAACAAAAAGAGCTTCAAAAGGCCAATCAGTAAGTTCCGCTAAAAATCACAACAAAACTCCCAGGAACTGTCTTTATACACAATGAAACTGTCATAGTTCAATTGCTTTGCCTTAGACTGTCCCAAACCAAGGCTTGATGCATATTCACATCAGATGACCATGCCGCCACAATTAAGGCATTTTAATTGTTTAAAAATAGAGTGACTTCGAATTTCCAGGTGACTTTATGCATCCATACCTAAAGAGTACCTCAACAAATTTACAGAGTCCAGGAAATGCAAGTGAGTTTCACTTTGTTTGTGCTGTGATGATGATGAATCAGAGATGATAAGGAAGTATTTTGTTGCTGTGTAAGAAAAGCTCCCTGATGTGATATTTTATGGTAGTCATTTTTACCCACATAGCTCCAACACAAACAAAGTAACACAATTTTCACATTTTTACCTTGAATTTATTATGAGTTGCTTGTGATTTGAAACACAGAGCTCCTGACTCGCCAGTACATGGGCAAACCTCAGTTATGTGCTTTTAGGCTCATTTATGCTCCCTTTTGGTACGGTTTCAAACTATTCAACCATCACTGCCCACATACTTCCATTCCTCCCTCACGTTGTCATTCATGTTAAGCAGTACAGCTATTACGAGGCAACACTTGAATTCAAATTGATCTTGCACAGATTTCCACTTTTCTCCTCCCAGCTGCTTTGTAGTAACTGTTTGTCTCTGTGCCCCTGCGAAGTAACATCTTGAAACTTCTAACAAACTCACGTAACCTCTCCTCCAAAAGTTCTGCCATATTTAAACTTCTGCCTGATGTCCTGTGATAGTGCCTTGCTTGAACTATTGGCTCCACTGCTACACTGTCTGCCATGACCACTGGAGGTACTGCTCCGTTGGTCCGTATCTGTAAGCTTTTAGAACACATGAAGGAATACGGATGTAACAAACTCAGAAGGCTACGTCCATATCCATATGTGTATCTAACGTTGAGCATAAATGATTCTTAAGTTGATTTATGTAATGACCATGACTTTTTTTTCCTCTTCAGGGACCATTATGTTGAGGGAAAGATGAGGGGTTTAGCACCAAGCAAGAAGATTGCTGCTGTGCAGCAGAAAAATGTTGATCTGTAAGTGTCTACCTTGTTTTCTTCCCTCTAATAATCAAACATACTGTAAACACATCATATGGATTGACATAATGTCGGCCTATATTGAATGGAGTAACGTATGAACGGTATGTACTGAATGTGCTTTTCTTTTTTGCATCCTAGGAAAGTGAAAAAGGCAAAGCAGAAGAGTAAGTAAAATGCTTCTACATGACATGTTAGTCGTAGCTTTAACTCAAGAAAATGTATTTTTTTATAACCTAAAATAGAAAGATGTTGATGAGGGTTCTCAGTCGTCCAGGTCATGGTAGTTCTGTGCTGTATTGTAGACAACTGGAATCTTTTCCCTTTAAATATTTTAGTGAAATGTTCACAGGCATTTTCAGTAAGTTTGAAAATATCAAAGAAATGGAATTTGTTCCATCATTATAGGATTTGTGCTTTTTGTTTTGGCCATTCGGGCCATGTGAGTATTAGTACTGTTTTTTCTGTAAGTGCAGATGAGGCGCTTCTCACTGACGATGGTTTATTCATATCAGAAAGAAATGTACAAAAACATCCTTTTACATATGGTAATATTCTGTAATGTATTCATGAATAAGTCACTTTGATGTGTGTCACATTATGTGTATTTTTAACCAATTTTTGGATTAAGCTTTTTATCAAACATGTTCCCAATGTTGGAAGGCCCACTGAATCTGTTAAGAAAAAGGATATCAGGAGTTGGCAGTTGTAGATAGAACTGTCTCAAGTGATCTTGTATGTCCTTTTGCCTTTTTGGCAGAGAAAAAAAACGGACTACATAACAAGTTGTTTACCTGCTCATCCATTACACCCTAAAAGCACTTTCCTCTTTAGGGAGCTCTTTATGGGTCTGTTCAGTACAAGACATTCACAACCTGCCAGACGTTTTTACTAAAAACCTCAAACCTTCATATCTACATAATTTATAGGCTGAAATGTGTGTAATGTGTTTAGCCCCAGGGCCGGGTGAAGGCACCAGCAGCGGAGAAACACCCCAGGGACCCCGGAAGAAGAGGGCCCGGGTTGATCCAACTGTGGAGAGTGTATGTATCAGTCATTATTGGTCATACCATGTACAAGTACTTTGATGAACAGTTAATCAAAGTCAAAATTCTCTGATCCCAACTGCTTAAATATAGATATTTTGTGGTTTCTGGATTTTTTGGGTTGTTGAAAAACAAGACACTTTAGTATGTAATCTTGGGCTTTGGGAAACACTGATTGAAAAAATGAAATTTTTCCCCATTTTCTGACGAATCAGTTAATAGAGAAAAGAATCAAAAGATTTTTACTTGCAGTCAAACTGAGGCAGACTGACCTTCCTTTCTGGAAATATGGAGATGTCACGCTAAAAATAACCTTAAAGTGTCCAACTTACTGTGTGAAATTTAGGTGAAGGGCTGTAAAAGGACAAAAAGTCCCTGTCCTTTCTGATTTCATCCGGCTCACATAGTTGGTTGTTGAATCAGTTATTCATGCATGAATGTGACCACTACACTGTGGGCCACTAAGTGATTTTTGGGACTCTTTGATTGCAGATTGAGTTCTTGCTGGTGTGCTCACTGGGTGAAAAATGGTTTGGTTTGCTTTAGAAAGCAAGAAGCTGCAGGAAATGTTGCACACACAGCGGCATGTCAACAGAAGATAACAGCACTTAAGTCACTAAAACCTTGAGCATTTGATGGTGAAGTGCACAGTCTACCTGTAGTAACAGGAAATATGTGTTGGGTTATATCACTTCAGAGGAGAAAGAAAGGCAGTGTGTCCCTCACATAACACATGTTAAAATGATGATGATAATAATGAAAAAAAAAACAAGTTATAAATGTTTGTGTTCAGGAGGAGATGTTTACCAACCGTGTGGAGGTGAAAGTAAAGATCCCTGAGGAGCTGAAACCCTGGCTGGTGGACGACTGGGACCTCATCACCCGACAGAAACAGGTGAAAAAGAACACAAAAATATGACAAGTTCCTATGTTAGCTGTAGATTTCCTTCAGCTATGGTGAAAAAGTCTCCATATCTAAAATTCATGTCGTCCTGCTTCTTCTTTTGCATTCGGCTTCTTACAGTTGTTTCATCTGCCTGCGAAAAAGAACATAGAGACCGTCTTGGAGGACTATGCAAACTATAAGAAATCGAAAGGAAACTTGGACAACAAGTAAGAATAAAAACACTATGCTCATTCAATCCTCCACATCTGCGTCTGTTACCTTCTTAAATTAAATTAATTGAAGGCAGTTTCACCACATCGTGTGCAATTTACCCAGCATGGTGCCATTTATGCACATTATGTACCACTTAGTAGAAAGTAGAAATCCTTTGAAATGTATTTAAATGAGCATAAGCAATGTGTGTCCTTGTTCAGCCCATTTATATACAATCGTTAAATGCTGCTTGCCATTCTTCCAGACAGACAACATTTTTATGCCTCCGGAGGCTTCGTCCATCTGCCTGTACGTACGATAGAACAAGAGGGCGATGACATGTTATATCCAAGGTTAAAGGTTAAATGTCAACCTCATTGTGACATCACAATCTTTACAAGTCATTATTCACTGCAATAACTCAGGAAGACAAGAGGAGATTGTTACCATATTTCACATTTGTTCAGATTCTGAATTGGTGACACTAATCTTGGGTTCCCACCTTGAAGCCGTGCTGATCTTCTGTGCTGCCAAGTTGAACATATGTGAGAAGCATCTACATTTATTTATGTGTTACTTATTCATTTCAGTCAGGGTTGCAAGATATTATGTTTACATACACAACATAACGCATACTACTTTGTCACAAAATAAAAATGTTTTAGCCATTCTTTAACCACTTCTAATATGTGTTTGGGATTATTGTCCTGAAGAACAAATCTTCTGGCTGAAGAGTTTAAGTTTTCCTGAAGAATGTGAAGCTAATCCTCCTTCTTCATTATTCCATATACGTTCTTTAGAGCACCAGATCCACTCGCCCCAAAACAGCCGCACAGCATGATAAACTTTATTTTTTATAGCCCCTGTAAAAACAGAGTTTACAAAGTGCATTGGCAATCAAGCTAACACAGGAAATCGAGGAAGACAATATCAAAGAATAAACACTCAACAGTCTAGCAAAACACAAGGAAGCCTAGTGGAAGTGAGTTAAAACGAGAAGGCAGAACAGGAAATGTGAAAACTCACTAAATACCGCATTCGCTAAATGTGGAACACTTAAAAGAGCGAGATAAAAGTTAAGTAAAAAAACAACAGTGAAGAGTTGCTTTAAAAAATGATGAACTAGTAGAGTTAGAAACTAGGTTTTTAGGCCAAAGAGAGAAGAGTGATTCTGTCCATTAGCCTCTCCTTCTCGCCTCCAACATATTGCTCATCATTGTGGCCAGACAATGCATGCACTTTATACTTACAAACAGTTGTTTGCACAGTTGATCTTGGAACCTGTAACTGCTTTGAAATGGCTCCAGGTGATGTTCCTGACTGGTTAAAATCAATAAGGGGCCCTTTCAGGTCAATGCTGAGCTCCGTACACTGCCCATTGTAGTGTCTGTGGCTGAGTCTAGTGGGTGTATCAAACAAGCCCTGTTAAGATGGGCCCAGAAAAAAGTCATCAGCTGTAATCAATGAGAATCAACAGGACGTTAAAACGAGCATCAAAAGTGAATGTTCAAGTTTCTGTTTTTATATTTTTGAGCCAGAAGATTTTGCTCCCATTTTCAGAAGACTGACACATAATAAATTGAACATTGAACCAAACTTAAAGAGTGTTTTTGTAGCATGTGTTCCTCTCGTTCTCGTTCTGGGGTTCACAGTGAAAATAATAAAATAATGGGAATAATGGGAAAATAATCTTGTCCTGGACTTGAGCGAGACACTCATTAGTCCTGATCAGTATCAGACTGCTATTGACTGCTAGCTATCTATGGGAAAGAAGGTGTTTTATGAATTTCTATGATTGAATTAGTGCTCTTCTTTGTGCCAGTGCTCTCCCCTGGTACAAAACAGGAATAAATAACAATAAAAACAAAATGAACAAAAAGGAAAAACATCCCATATCAAACCATATGGCTATTTTAAATATCAATTTCAGCCAAGAATTTCACAATCTGTGCAGCAATACTGGTTTGTAAGATAAACAGTTTGGACTCTTGTAGGTTAAAAGGACTAATAGATTACTTTATTTGATAACCAATTACTTATTGTTTTTTTTTTTTTTGTCGTCATACTTTGGGACTTTAATGATTTCCATCAGCAGAGTCTCAAGTTTCACGTTCCCAGTTTTCTTTTTGTTAGTAGGGAACATACCAGACTGTCTAAACTGCATCTCATAACACTGTAAACTTAACTTTGACATAAATAAACTCCAAGCATGATGTATTTCCTGTCACTATCAAGTTTTTAAACCTGTTCAGTTCATGGTTCTTTTACACTGCGACCTCTAAAATTTCCATGGAATTTCCCTCCAGAGAAACATTTGTCTCTTCTCTCTTCCTCCGCAGGGAGTATGCAGTCAACGAAGTAGTGGCGGGCATTCGGGAGTATTTCAATGTCATGCTGGGCACGCAGCTGCTTTACAAGTTTGAGAGGCCGCAGTATGCTGAGATTCTGTCTGAACACCCAGATATGCCGATGTCTCAGGTGTACGGAGCTCCACACCTGCTGCGCCTGTTTGGTAGGGACCCTGAAACACACACACATATTACTCATATATTACACACACACTGAGTGCCTAGATGGAGGGTTTTTAACATTGTACAAAAAAGAAAAGTGACTCTTTGTACTAATTTAAGTGCTTGCAAATGATTGATATGATTACTACGACATTTTTTTCTTCATGCAGGTAAAGAGGAATTGGGAGAAAACTGAATGTTTTATTTTTTTAGTTCCAGTTGCTAGGCTAGGTTGAAAACATGTGAAATGTGATCCACTTAAACACTTTGAGGTAAAAGAGAGGCATTGCTGACTCCAACCACTCATTTGAGTTCACATTGCTTTCTTTGTTGAATGTTTTAAAGAGAGGTTTCAGCAGTTCAAGTTCTCATTTGAACTAAAGCTTCAGCCTTCAGTGTTTTCACTATTTTGTCCATTTCTTCACTTTTTTCCCCAAGGTTTATTCCCCTTAGGAAGCAGCAAATTAATATGAGACCAAGTTATGGCAGTATTGTTATGCTATTAAAGATTACACCAGTGTTAGGTATTGTTACTTTTGAAAAAGCCCTTTACGCTTCCTTGCTCGTGTTACTGCATATTAGGGCTGCACGATTCTGGAAAAAATGTGAATCACGATTTTTTTGCTTAGAATTGAGATCACGATTCTCTGGCACGATTTTTTTCACAAAATGTTTATTGCACTGATGAACTTGAACAAAACAAAAAAAAACATTGTAGTATGGCAGAGGCATACTACTATGCCTCTGCCAAAGCAATGTTTTTTTGTTTTGTTAGTTCCATCATTTGATGAGAAATGAGTTTTACAAAAGTAAAAAAAAAAAATTGTCTCCAAGATGAGAGGGCATCCTCTAATCCCTCATGTTGTACAGTGTTTATTGGGGCCGTATCCTTGGCTAGGTGATATGTGATAGCTGCTGTGATCGGCTTTCTAAAACGGAGGCGTAATATTCCTCCTATTCCAAAAGCCGCCTAAGAGGTAGGCGTAAACATGTGACGTGACGTGAAGCCCGAAGTTGGGCAGTGAACAGTTGACAACGAATTTGTCTTCAAAATAAGAGCTTTGCATTGCACCCCATTGGAGTTTAGAACTGGGTTCTTAGCGGGGGGCTTTTAATTTGAAAGTAGCGACCATTCCTAGCTTGTCGCTACAACAACAAACTAGCAGTCGAGGCGGAAATAAGTGTACCGTCCGAGGCAGCAAATCGGCGGACCAAAACAGACCCCCAATTTGCCGCCCTCTGTCTAAAACCGCGGACCTAGCCGTCAAAAGGACGGGCAGATTGGCGGCTTGCTACCCCGTCTAAAAACGGCTTCTCACTCACTCCTTCCAAACACTCAACTGCAGGCGGGCTTCCTCCACTGAATCCCGTGTTGTAAAGATTTACCACAGGTTGAGGGAGGAGGCAGCGGCAGTGCTGCGTTTGGGGGCGCTTCAAAAAGTCCGGGAGGAAAATAGGAGCATTTGTTTGTGATTCGGCTCGAGATATAAAATGCTTCAGAATCGCTGTGTGTAGAAATGAGATCACGTGTATGTGTGAATCGAGATCGCGATTTTTTAACGATTTTTTGTGCAGCCCTACTGCATATATTGTCCATAAATAAGCAGGCTGCATATCTTCCTTTAAATGTTTCGACCTTACTTACATTGAATAGCATGTACGACTCAGAATGTGTGCAAGCTGATAGTCACAGGAATCGATGAAGCAATGTGCCCGTCACAGATCGTTTTTCGATGTTTTTCCTGAAAATGATGCAGAGAAAGATTGTTGTGGTCATTTAAAAGCATCAACTTATCTATGAGTATTGTTTCCGTGTTGGCATCTGCCCTGTTAATCAAGTATTGGTGATATCATGAATTCATGATATCTATATTACTGCGATATCTATAGAAATCTAAAGGAGAAAATGCTAGCAATCCAATCTATTTTCAACTTTGTTTACTGAGTGTTTTGTCTCTTTTTATGGCAAATTAGTTACCCTCAAAATATACAGGTGTATGGAGAGGGAGTGTGGAACCGTGACTGTAAAAGAGTGTACAGACAGAACTTACTGGTGAAAAGATGCACCAGGCCAAACATCTTTACTGGATTATTCACACAGTATTATCATATGTGTATTAATAACACAATATCAGTATTTACATTTTTAATATCATGTATATCGTGACACCCTCAGTTGAAACATCATTTTTTAGCAGTTCCCTTTTAGAAAACAAGAAAACACAGGTTTGTAGAGTCTGTAGCACATCATGTTTCAACAGGTGACTGTTCTGACCATATTGCTACTTAAGTTGAACCTGTAATTGCCTTTTATTAAATAGTGCTGTAACACAACACAATCATACCCACATATCTGAAAGTGGCTGCGTGCTGCCCGAGAAGTGGGAGAGAAACAGAAGTGATTTCCTGTTTGTTTGTTTGTTTGTTTTTCTGTTTTTGTGGAAAGAAAAGAAACTTAAGGTAGTTAATTTGAAACATACTAAATAATGGATTACTTTAAGTGTTAAACTAACATGTTTTGTTACTCATGACAACAGAAAAGTAATCTGAGTATTCCAATGACCGCCAATGCTGTATTTCACCGCACAGTTCAGAATGATTTACTACAATAACTAACATGTGTGGCCACATAAATAATGGATATGCACACAAATAAGAGT
This sequence comes from Sparus aurata, assembly GCF_900880675.1. Taxonomy (NCBI): domain Eukaryota; kingdom Metazoa; phylum Chordata; class Actinopteri; order Spariformes; family Sparidae; genus Sparus; species Sparus aurata. The sequence continues at coordinate 7,765,525 of NC_044190.1, read as the reverse complement.
CCCTGGAGTGGTAATCTAGTCAGTGAGTAATTTACTGTGACATTGTGTTCTGATATTTACATTCAGGTTAAATTATTGTTAATTTCAGTCTTCTTTTTTTAATGAAGGTAAATTGAATTCACAGATGACTCAGGCTGCTTCTTAAGACAACTAACCAGATTTGATTACTGACCTTAATGAAATCCTCTGATTGAACAAACATACGAGGTAACAACAGTAGTCGAGCATTACATAACAGTAATCCATACAGTACATAATTAGATTTAACCTTTAAACTTGCATGTAAAGATTAGGTAAAAATAGGCTTTGTTATAAAGACTGCTTATCAGCTGTTTAATTTAATTAATTTAATAACATTTTCTGAACTTACCAGACTGTTTCACTTGACCCACTCAGTCATTAAATCCACATTACTGATAATTATTAACCAAAAATGTCACTGTGTTAATAATAGTTATGTCCTGTAGAAAATCTAAATTATGTTCTTTAAAAAGACATCAGATCTGATCATCTTCAGCCTGCTGTCTCAGTGTGCATCAACCCTCACATACATGTGGCCTCCTCCCCTGACAGTTCGTATTGGAGCCATGCTGGCCTACACCCCACTGGACGAGAAAAGTCTGGCTCTGCTACTCAGTTACCTCCAAGATTTCCTCAAGTAAGTAAGGTTCAAGTCCCACCACACACCACTAGAGACTTCTTGTCATGTCTGGTTGATTCTAAAATGTCATACATAATTTTCATATTAGTGCAGCCAGGCTTGTTGCAAAACCTCAATTGACTTTCTGTTCTGGAAAATAAATATATATATATATATATATATATATATATATATATATATATATTTGTTAAGCTTGTCTTTACTCAACAGATAGATCATAAAGTATGACATTTGTCACATCGAAATCATAACAAACAAGGGCTGATTATTTTAAAGGGGCACTTTATAGTTTGGGAGAGGAAATTCAAACTCAGAATTTTGATATTTACAGTAATGATAAGTACAATTAATGAGGTGATAACACAAACTCAGAAATATATATAATTTTTCCATAACTGAATAGACAAGCTATTCTCAGTAGAAAATAAGGTCCCCAGAACACTGTTTGGGAAAGGTGGCAGGGCTGCATTATAGATGGGTGATAGGAAGTGTCATAAGCCACCTCCTCTGCTCAAAGACGGTGATTCTAGTTTGACAGTTTTACTCACGCCTTCAAAAAACTGAAACAAGTCCACTTGCCTACGATACAGCACTTAGAAATTCCAGGACCTGGATGACTGAGAACCTTCATCAACATACACTATACTGCCAAAAGTATTCGCTCACCTGCTTTGACTTGCATATGAACTTAAGTGACATCCCATTCTTAATCCATAGGGTTTAATATGACGTCGGTCCACCATTTGCAGCTATAACAGCTTGAACTCTTCTGGGAAGGCTTTCCACAAGGTTTAGGAGTGTTTATGGGAATGTTTGACCATTCTTCCAGAAACACATTTGTGAGGTCACACACTGATGTTAGACAGGAAGGCCTGGCTCTCAGTCTCTGCTCTAATTCATCCCGAAGGTGTTCTATTGGGTTGAGGTCAGGACTCTGTGTAGGCCAGTCAAGTTCATCCACACCAAACTCTCTCATCCATGTCTTTATGGACCTTGCTTTGTGCACAGGTGCACAGTCATGCTGGAACAGGAAGGGGCCATCCCCAAACTGTTCCCACAAAGTTGAGAGCATAGAAGTGTCCAACATCTCTTGGTGTGCTGAAGCATTCAGAGTTCTTTTCACTGGAACTAAGGGGCCAAGCCCAGCTCCTGAAAAACAACCCCTCCACCAAACTTTACACTTGGTACAATGCAGTCAAACAAGTACCGTTCTTCTGGCAACCACCAAACCGAGATTCGTCCATCAGGTTGCCAGATGGAGAAGCGCGATTCGTCACTCCAGAGAAAGCGTCTCCATTGCTCTAGAGTCCAGTGGTGGCGTGCTTTACACCACTGTATCCGACGCTTTGCATTGCACTTGCTGATGTATGGATGTATTGGATGCAGCTGCTCGGCCATGGACTCCCATTCCATGAAGCTCTCTACACACTGTTCTTGAACAATCTGAAGGCCACATGAAGTTTGGAGGTCTGTAGCCATTGACTCTGCAGAAAGTTGGCGACCTCTGTGCACTATGCGCCTCAGCATCCGCTCACCCCGCTCCGTCATTTTACATGGCCTACCACTTTGTGGCTGAGTTGCTGTCGTTCCCAATCGCTTCCACTTTATTATAATACCACTGACAACTGACTGTAGAATATTTAGGAGCAAGGAAATTTCACGACTGTACTTGTTGCACAGGTGGCATCCTATCACAGTACCATGCTGGAATTCACTGAGCTCCTGAGAGCGACCCATTCTTTCACAAATGTTTGTAGAAACAGTCTGCATGCCTAGGTGCTGGCTTTTATACACCTGTGGCCTCGGAAGTGATTGGAACACCTGATTTCAATTTATTGGGTGGGTGAGTGAATACTTTTGCCAATATAGTGTACAGCGTGCACCTTTAAGTAATTTCTGTAATTGATAGTCGGCCTGACTCATATCAAATCACTCAATCCACATTTTCTCAACCGTAGGGATGCGGAGATTCTCCAAACTAATGTTGCGCTGATCTCCAATTACTAGGGAACAGACCGACTATCGATATGTACTTTATATGACCCCACTTCAAAAAACCCGAACTATCCCTTTAAAGCATGTAAAGAGTTTCTAGTAGACACCTAAAATACTCTGAAAATGAGCATAATACGAGACCTTTAGTGTTCAACTGGACAAGACTTCTGTTGGGAATTTAACAGGACAGAAGATATTGTGATCCTTCGCTGTCATTTTGTGTGTTGTAGATACTTGCTGGTTGTGGTATTGCAAGCAGGACATGACAACTGTTAAAGGACAATTCCTTTTTTCATCCTTCAGCAGAACTTTTTCTGTCCCGCTCATCAATTCTAAATATTCTACAGGTACCTGGTAAAGAATTCATCTACCCTCTTCAGTGCCACTGACTATGAGGTTGCCCCACCAGAGTACCACCGCAAGGCTGTGTGAGAGCTCTGAGCACACAAGCCTCACATCTCCCAGACCACATGTGAAATAATCATTATTGCAGACTTGGATGAGATTTTTCACTTCAATTGATTCAGTTCCACCACAAAAGGTCTCAGGAGCTTGTCACCGTTCAGAAGAAAACAAATCACCAAGCCTTTTTTTAGCTGAATCTTTCCCTTTGTTTTTTTTTTCTCTCACTTCTTTAAAAAGATAGAGGACATTTGTTTGTTTTTTGACAAGTTACTGTTTCCACAAGCAGCTCTTTGGTGTTTTGGTGCATTCCATCTGATAGATATTTGTTACTGTTGCATGTGTGTATTTATTAGTGCTTCTTCTGCCACATGAGGTGCAATTGAATGCTGGACCACACGGTCAGCGCTCAGCAGTTAATGTTTTTGTATCTGTATCTTGTGTATTTGTATCAATTTGTAAAAAAAAAAAAAAAAAGTTTCTACACAATCTCTACATTGTTTACTGTGTGTATTATTTGGTTGTCGTTGTTCTTTGAAAATGTATTCTGCAAGACGTATTTTGAAAAGTGTCACTCGCTGATGAAACGGGCTGAAATATAGTGGACAGGCTCGCAGTGACTTCAAGGCACAACATCACACATCAAAGACTCACACTGTAGAATACGACTTAATATTCATCTAACAAGGGAGCGTGCAAAGACATCCACCTGTATGCAGGTGTGCCGTTCATTAGTAATTGGAAATTGTGCAAGTGCAACAGGAGTGCAAGGAGCTGTGACCGAGGCAATAATCCATAATGATGTTAGAATGAAAATAAATCAAATACTTGACTGATCCTTGAGGGAGGAACTGGGTTAAATTACAGTTGCTCTTTCTAGAATATAATAGACATGTCAAGAGTATAAAGAATATGAAACATTGGAATAGACTAAGGTAATTAGTGAAGAAAATTGAATAAATGGGGAAAAAAAGATGTGCATTGAACTATAATATATGGCTCCTATATAACATTGATGAGCCACAGCATTAAAACCACCTGCTTTATATTCTGCAAGTTCAACTTGTGCCACTAGAACAGCTTAGAACAACCAAGGCATGCACAAGATCTCTGAAGGTGTCTTGTGGTGTCTTGCAGTGGAATGTTGGCAGTGGAACCTTTGGGTCCTGTGGGTTTGAGGGTGGGTTCTCCAAGGACCAGACTTGTTGCGGCATGTCCCGCAGTTGCTCGGTCAGATTTGGATCTGGGTAATGTTAAGGCCAGGTCCACACATTGGGCCCTTTCTCACATTCCTTAGGTCAGTCAATGGACATTGGGGTTTAGTTGGATGGTGCGCTTCAAGCGGCGTCCACATGAATGGTGGGACCCAGAGATTCCCCGCAGAACACTCCGTTGTAACAAGATTATGTTACTCACATCACCTGTTAGTGGTTTTGATCTTGTGGCTGATCAGTGTATATTGTACGGAAGAAGATTGGTGTCACTGTAAAAAAAGAGTTTGAGTTTTTTTTCTTCACAATTCTGACTTGAATCTCAGAATTCTGAGTTTAAAGTCAAAATTCTCAGATTAAAGTTGGAATTCTGAGGAAAAGTGAGAACTCGCTTCTAGAAAATGTCACTAGCCCTAGTTCTCTTTTGTGGTATATATTTTTACATATGGAATTATAGATACTACCAGAAATTGAAAAATTAAAATATACGTGCCTTGTGCGACACTACAACTGCAGTGTTGATAATATTGATTAATATTGAAATGGGTATTAATTAACAACTATTTACAGTATAGATAAATGCTACATTCCTGAACAACAGTAGATTATTGCACATTACACTGACATCAAATTAAATTGGGTGAATTGAAATATTGATGATAATGATGATGATACTTACGCTTTATTTTGGCAATAATGAGTCATCCTCAAACAAAGTTTAGATTCACAATATTAACGGAAGTACTTAGTAGGAGCTGAACATTTCTTCCACCACTGGTAATAAATGTTATACAAATACATGTAGTTGAGTGAAAAGTGCAATATTTGCCCTGAAATATGGTGGAGAAGAAGCATAATGTAGCAGAAGATTGTACAAGAAGGTTAATTAACCTCACAATTGTAGTAGGCCAACATTAACCTCTGGTTTGTAAATCCTCTGGTTCCCAGTACCACAAGTATCTTAGGGAGTCAAATTACGCCTCCAGCTGAGATGGACGGCAGCCGCATCTCCATGGTAACGCTGTTGCTGTGGAGACGGAGACAAAGAGAGAGAACAGCCAGTAGCATGAGGTTAAATGTTCCCTCAAAGTGAAGAGGTCACACAAAAGAATGAGGGTAGCGGGAAGCTAAAAAACAATACCAGTCTTTGCTCTTTAGATCCAGAATTTTGATACTGACTGAAGCATGACATTAAATCTGTTGAATGTCGGTCAGCAGCAAGTTTTAGCTCTAGCTCACCCAGGATAATTAGAGCCCACAAGGGCGCAGCATTTCCCCCCTTTTCTTTAGATTGATTCCTCCAAAAGCTCCATGTCCATCTGTTGGCTTAACATTTTCAATGTAGGACAATGTAGTATTTTTACAGTCTTACGTAAAGAATCTGAGCAGGCTACATCCTCCTTATGACTGTGTGAATTAAATATATTGGTTGAACTAAACTTAAATCCTTAAAGTTCAAGTCCAAATCAACAGGAAACTAACTTCTTTTATTCAACGTTGCAAATATAAATAAATACCTTATATTCATCCGAGTATGACATACAATACTGTTTGCTAGTATATATATTTCACCACTGGTGTTTATATTTGGACACGGACGGATGTGTTTATATAAGGTAATAAATGCAAATTGGACAGACAGTTCATTTATACTTCAGGTGTATTCAAGGTTGTAAAGAGGTTAAATTCTGTCTGTTTCAAGCAGCACTGGTGAATAAATATTTTAGCTGCTTCACTGAGATGAAAGCAGAAATAATCATAGCAGTTACACTGTTAAAGCGGGGGACAGTACTCTATATATTAGCTAACCATCAGCCTGCAACACCTACAGGAAAGTTATCGTTTAATGGAACATAGGCTTTATTTTAGATGAGGATCTCATTCTTCTTACATCATTTTAACAATATCCTGAGTGGGTGATTATAAAAAATGAAGGTCTTTGTTTGCAATGTAAGCTTAGTTTATCTAATAACTCATTTTCTATCCTGACAGCCGTTATTTTGTCACTGCAAATGTGTCTTGATAATGATAATAATAATGTCTCCTGAAACTACAGCAGCAGGTGGTCAAAGTAAAGCTAGGTATATTTATCTAATAACGTCTCGGCCAGTTCACACTTAATCAAATAATATTTTATGAGCTCATAGGCTAAGATTTGTGTGTAAAGAAGGCCATGCTAAGTATCAGATAGGCCTAAAAGGTGGGGTAACGTGAGAATATCTCCTGCTGAAACGAGGGCGACACTAATAATTGTTATTTGGTGTAAGGTTTATAACTTTAAAGGTGCATTATGTAGTTTTGGGGAAGAATTTTGTCTTTTTTATGCCAAAGCAAACTAAATAAAAAAATTCTCTTTGTTTTAATGACTGAATAAACAAACTGACCCTAAAGGATAACACAATTTATACTGTTTTACTTTGTTTATATGTGGTGAACCCTGCCACCTTTCCAGTGGCGGTTCTAGACCAGTTTTAACAGGGGGTCCAGGATGGGGCTGGCTTTTTTGTTAGAGGGGCACATACAACCTGGGAAAAAAAGACAAATCCCTCAATCAGACAAGGGATAAATGTGACTTAAAACAGTGTTTACAAAATATACCCCTCTGTCAGTGATGCTTGTGGTAGATGTGACTGTTCCCCTGCAAATCATGTTCATATGTTCTGGTCCTGTGCTGAACTGAGGTCGTTCTGGTCGTACATCTTTGACATACTATCTAGGGCATACGGCTACGTTATTGCTGCAAACAGTCTATCTGCAGTTTTTGGTATTGCTCCCCTTACTGGCGCTCCTAAAAATCTGAAGCAGGCCTTGGCATTTACTACCCTGTTGGCCCGTCAGTTGATTCTCCTTAATTGGAAACTTCCCAATCCCCCTGCACGCTCTCGCTGGGTTGTTGAGGTGCTTCACAACTTGAAACTTGAAAAACTCAGGTTTACACTAAAGAGCTCGCTGAAATCGTTTCATGTCACATGGGATCCCTTTCTGAGCTATATACACTCCTTAGACTTCTCCTCTGAGCTGGAAGACAAATATCTGCTATTGTATTTTTTAGTATTCATTTACCTATTATTTTTACAGATTTAATTAATTAGTTAAATTATTATTTATTTACTTGTTTATTTAATACTTTATTCTACCTATTATTATAAACTTGAGCTGTTTTTTTTTGTTTCCTTTTTTTTTTCTTCCTCCCCTTTTGTTTGGATTTCGTGGGGTTGGCCTTGGGGGGTGGGAAACGGGGAGGGAGTTGACATTCAGTTGTGATAATCAATGCCTGTTTTGTACCATTGTGGCTGGTGCTGTACACCACACTGTCTGTCTAAAATGTTCAAAAGGCTCTATAAATAAAATTGGGAAAAAAAATCAAAAAAACAGTGTTTACAATTTCAACATTTTTAATTAGGTAGTAAACTGCTGACACACTTTATTTCCACCTTTACCTTCAGAACAAAATCATTGCCGGAAATCTGTCATTGTATTATTGATGCAGGCTCCCTGTCGGGAGTCCACAGGGGGGTCCGGACTCAGAGTTACAGGGGCAAATCCTCTGAATCCTCCCCCTAGAACTGCCACTGCACCTTTCTATCTTCAAAGTGTTCTGGGACCTTATTTTCCTCTGAGAACAGCTTGTTTATTCACTTATGGAAAGAATACATATATCTGAGTTTCTTTTATGATTGTAGTAAAATTCAGAGATTCTTCTCTAAGACCACATAGTGGCCCTTTAAGGCTGCCACAGTACAGTGAGCCAGGTGTTCAGTGACACAGAACAGACAGGTAACTAGGTAACAGACAGGTTAGGTTGTTATTAGGATAACTCCTAGGTGCAGGTGCAAACTCAAGGTAGATTGTGTTTACTGTAAATAATAGGTAATAGGGGTTTTAAACGAGGTTGTCATAGATTCATCGGCACCGTTTCCAGGTGTTTCTGTCCTCAGGTAGGCCTGACGTCACGCCAGGTTTTCCTGCCCTGTCCCAGGATATCTCCAACTTTTTTCCAGCGACTCTTCACAAGGAAGTCCCGCCCTTCGGAATTCCGATTGGATGAAAAGTAAACCGGCCCGCGCATACTTCACTTTGATTGGCTGGAGTGGTTGTCAATCACATCGCGAACAGAGTTGCGGTTAGGAGTCAGGTGAAACTCGTTCTGAGAGGACAAGGGGGCAGATTAAACTTACTTCGTGTGAACTTTCTGGAAAGTTTATGTATTACTTATGACCATAACCACCAAAGGAAACTTTTAACAGCAGGAAGCGACACGTTTCAAGATGAAGAGCCTCAAGTATCGATTGAAAAAGCACGAAGTTACCATCACAGTAAGTTGAAGGCAGTTGTTTTTTCTGTATTGGCTTAGTTTTGCTAATATTCCCGTGTTTCGCAGTTGAATGAGTTTTGTGCTGATGACCGATGCTAATGCTAGGAGTTGAGTCTTCACACCGGTTGTGGTGGTTGTTGTAGCCCTGACCTCCTGTCCTCAACAACCGCGTTAACCTCGGTCGTGTTCCCCCGGCGGAGGCGGAGGCGGCGGCGGCGGTTGGAACATTCACCGCCTGTAAGCACCTGCACTGTTGTTCATGGATGTGGCCTGACACAGTTTATTACTCCACATGCTCTCAGGTCCACTTTTTTGATGATCCGGACTAAATCTACCGCATCCGACTGTGTTATTGTTGCTCATAGAGCAAGGTTAGGGAGAAACTCTCTGAAAATCAGTGCTCCACAGTGCCTGTTCTCCGGCTGTTGTCATCAGGAGGGCTGTAGAGCTGCTGCGGTGCTTTCTGACTGACGTGTCTTCTGAGACTGTTGATAACCTCTCGACCTGTGGAAGCTGAGGTTTCAACTTGTTGACGAAGCAACAGATGTGAGATGTGAGCTCAGATCAAAAAATATATTCAGTTACTAGTCTATTTAGTACATTAAGTTAAGAATAAGGCAGCCTGACACATCAGTCCTGCAGTACATGAGCGTTGTAATGTTGAATCAACGTTAGGATCCATTTTGAGGTTGTAGTTTGTGGAGCTGCAACGATAAATCGATAAGTTGTCACCTATTAAAATGAAAGGTGACTGTTCTGATAATTGCTTAAGAGAAAACCTCTGAATACACTTTGGGAAATATTTATCATAATGTTCTCACATTTTATAGACCAAACAACTAGCCTAATGGAGTAATCAAGTAAATAATCAATGGATTGATCGACACTGAAACTAATCACAAGTTGCAGTCCTAGTAATATGTGGAGCTGGTAAAGTGTAATGTGTTATCCTGAGAGGTGTTGGGTGGATTATGTTTTCTTAGTATTTACAACTGGACCACAAACAATTAGTGATTGATTTCATTATTGATTCATTATGTCCTGGAATATTCCTGTGACCTATAAAATGTGGAAATGGTAAAAACAGGAAACAATTAAAATAAATCAAGTATCTTCTACGTACCTCTTTATTAATATTTGCAAAGAAAACAGTTGAGGAGGTTTAACCGCATAATGCATTGCGTGATGAACAATAAAACAAATATCGAGATACTTGACTAGTCCATTAATCAGCTAATCTTTCCACAACAAACTTGCTGCCTTCATTATAACCTTCATGAAGGTCAGATTTATTGCAGGGCAGTTATGTACATTGGTTTTTAACTTTGTATACCTAATAAGTTAATATCATATCCTAAAGAACTGCAGTAATCTTGCAACAAAATGCAGTAGGCATAGAGAGAGAAAACATACATCAAAACCTTGCATTTCTGTGGAATTAGTTGCAGTAACCACTGTGCCACCGTGGAGACGCAATAAATATTCGTAGTATACCCTCCAGGAATGTTACAGTGATTTTGTTCACAGGTCGAGTTCGCATGTATTACAGCCAAGACTACAGAATAAATAACACAGTCTAATGAGGAGGGAGAGAAAAGCGACCAGGTTTTTCAGTTATGTTTACTAAACCCCCATCACCGGCCATAACGTTGAATTAATTCCTCACAATCCTGCAGCATTCTCTGAAGTTCTCTTAATAGTCATTACAATTCTGCACAGCTCAACATGCAGTGGGTGTTTGGCACTGCACTGTGCTTTCGGCTCCCAGAAATTACCATGAGAAAAGCACAAAGCCAGAGGAGCTGTGTGTGGTAAACTATCTGGGCCTTTTGAGGGGAGGGGGAAAAATCCTTTCAGGAATTAACTGGTATTGTACCTGCACTGATAGTTGTCTCACCTCTATAGTCAAGAACAGAGACGACCATTTAAAATTCAAGCCTGTTTTTTGCCCTGCGGCATTTTTTGTGCAATTGCTTTAAAAATGACCACAGGAAATGATCGGGCTGAGCTGTGCTGAGGAAACAGACATGACATTTACTCAGGTCTGAGTGATGATTCCATTACAACGCCTTTGCGTTCCTCTGTGTGGGCAGATACCAAAGGAAAAAACTGACAGATGGCTGTACCTTTTACAGACTTCACAATTGGTCCAAAGTTCATTTTAAACGTCTCCTGTTGAATGTTTCGCCCCAAATATGACACTGTAGACATTATCTACTCACCTTCGTGCTGATGGAATGTCGGATGAAGTTTCGTAGTCCACAAAACATTTCTGGGGCTTCACAGCGAAGCAGTTGCCCTTTTCACAGAGAGATTCTGCATTATCGCTGCAACGAAGGCCTGCCTTTATGCCTCCTTTGTTTGTTCACACTGAACCAAGCAGCGCTGGCGTAAATCTTGTAACGTTGCTTTGTCGATTCAAGTGTTGGTTAGTTCTCTTTTATTTGATGAGTAAACGACCTGTTTATTTGTCAGTCTGTGAACACCATCCGATCGGCACACCCCGGTCCCGCACTGCCAACATCCATTCACACAGACTGTTACTACATCCGCTGGCGGAACAGAGGCAGAACAAAACTGACTAACTTTCACACAGACGGTGAGGTGGAATAACGGGGAAAGATTCTGGCCTGGAAAAGACAGTGTGAATGGGGCCAATGTTACAGCATTCTCCTAAACAACTGAAGTAGCTGGGGACTTGTTTTTAAGAAAAAAAACTGAAAATGGCGTCCTACAGCTCATCTGGCATAATTCAAGTCTCTGGAAGCCCTCAGATCCCAAATTGATTTAAAAAGATTTAAAAAGAAGCTATTTACTCCCTATTTCAAACTGAAATCGTCACTGTAGCTGCTAAGCTAAAAGGCTGCACAAGCCTCACCACATGTTGAAGATGTCAGTAACATCTTTTTAAGTCAATGTAGGATCTCTTTTTTACCTTTTAAAAGCAAGTCCTCAGCTATTTCACATTTTTAGGAGAATTTTGCGGTGCTGTTTTGTTGAGAAGCTCCAGGAATGTTATGTGGACTGAAACCTCAGCAAGCTTTCCATCGGCACAATGGGTGATGATTGGGTTATTTTTCTTTTGTTGTTGAACCTTTAAAACGAAGTGCACCTCAGTTCTAAGTCGTGTGTTGCCAAATGTACATATTGGATCATCACCGCCTGTTTCAGAACCATCCTGAAACCTTTGATGTTCTTATATCAATAAATCACATCAGTCAACACACCATTAAATTGACAGCATCAAGACTTATTTTAAGAATATTTATATGTATGCTTCCCACATTAGTGCACAATGCCTTTGAGGTGAACTCGCTCACTCTTTGCTGGTGGTGTGACTGTTAGTAAAAAAGAAAAAAAAAATACACCAACATTTTCCTTGTGGGAGAGTCGAGGGGGAATTCAGAGGAAACTAAGCTTTTAATATGTGAACAAACTGTAACTGGCCAGAGGAAACAAATCAGCTGAGGAAACTTCATCCTCGTCCACTCCTTGCACACTGCAAATGTATTTGATCTCCTCAAGAAAGAATTTATGGATTTATTTGCAAAGGAAGTTGAATGCTTCTTTGTTTAAGATATTTAGACTCTGCTAAATATTGTTTTTAGGTGAGACTTTGTCCTATTTATTGTGCTCTGACGTTATTGTCCAATCAGGGTTTGCCATCCAAGTACCTGCAGGAACTATAGCAAAGGACAGTTAAAGCTATCTTAAAAACAAAGCTGGAATCTTAGTGACCGGGTTACAAAAAACAAAGCTATTCCCTCAATTCCAGCTGTAGATTAAAGGCAGGTTGAGTTGTGTAGCTTTGGCTCAGATTAGCACCAGTAAGACCTCCAGTTTCTGTTAATCTTTTGTGTAAGGGGCTCTTTCAGAGTGATTCATTACAAGACTTGTCATGACAGACATTGTTGTGTTTAATTGGCATATATGCCTCCAAAGGAAAGAAAAGAAGGAGCTGGGATATTTATAAGCTTGACAGGGAAAGATGTACTACTACAGCTGCAACGGATGAGTATTTTTTATCATTGATTAATCTGATGTTTACCAGAGATCTTTCTTTAGAAAATAACCCTTGATAATTAGTTTATTGTCAACGTGGTTGCTTTGGTATTTAATCAGTTAACAAATGTTTTGAGAATTGATTAACTGGTTTGAGTATGTTTTTAAAGAAAAAAGCCCAAATTGATTAAAGAAAAAAATTAACAGATTGCAGCCCCAACTGCCAATTGCATGATGGATTGATGATGGATTATGCTGTTTAACATTCAATTGGCTTATTAATATAATTTATAGAAAGGAAAATGTCTAGATCAGAATGTCCTCACCAAAATAGAGATTGAATGTCTGAATAAGGATGGACTAACATTCTTCAGACACCCAGGCTGACCATCAACTCAGGTTTCCAAAGCAAATATGTTGAAACTGTTTCAACTTCAGCAGAAAATGAAAGTTTTACAGAGTTTGTATCTACAGAGTCAGGAGAGCTGTGGGAGTAAAATAAGAGAAACTGGATTTGCTGGTTAGTTTTGAGATTAGTCTGAACTGCCTGTCAGACGCAGTCGCAGCTTGTTGTCACAGCAAACATCTGCTCTGTCCGTTGGGAACTTCACTGTGGTTTGTGCGCAGGGCCAAAATACATTTAAACCACTATATCAGACAAATTAGCTGGTTCGTAATGTTGGAGATAATGTAGTGAGGAGACACTGTAGCTGTCAAATCATGCGTTCTGCAGCTTACATGAGCTGAGGTCTCTCTGAGGCAGATTCATCCAAGTGTTTGCCAGACCACAATGAGAAGCAAAAGTGTGGTCTGGCTTTGCACAGCTTGTGTTCTGTCATTTTACAATATTTTTTCCCAAGAGCAAACTCTCGAGAGCTTTCATTACACTCTGCTGGCTAGAACATGAACAAGCGATTCTGTCATGAAATGTTCAGGATTGATTCACCATGCAGTATCGATTCACAGTTTGTCGATTGTGGGGGTTGTAATTCTATGTCGGATCTCATTAAATTACAGTTATTTACTTGAGCTAGGCAATGCTAAGGAACAGGTAGGCAATTGTTCATGCAGTTCTGGCTCCAGATGTGGATCAGCATTTCATATTTTGCCTTTCATATTTTGAAAGGCATTCTTGGCACTGTAAGATCAAGACCTCCATTTAATTAAAAATACAACTAAAGCAGAGTCTGATTATATGTAAAGAATTGTAAGTCAACACTTGGCTCATGCCCTTTAGAAATGCAATTTTAGTAATGCAATTAATATCTCACTGCATGATGAATTAACCTCCTCAAAACCAAGGATCACCCGGGGCAAGTATATCACCAGGCGTGACAACTCACATGCCCAATCAAGCAAGTGATTAATCAGATTTTAAATCATTGCTTTTCTCCAGAGGTGATAATGGATGTAGCTAAGGAACGAACCATTTCAGTTCCCTCTCTTCTGTTGAGAAGTTGTATTTTCATGCTGCCTCCTGAATTTTGATGAAGTGATAACTGAAATATTTTTTCCTGCACATTGACGCTCAAGTTTTGTATGTTAAAAAACCGCCAAAAAAAACCCAATTCTATAAACATTTAAATAAAGTATTAAATCAGGGATATTTGAAAAAACTGATATTTTAAAATAAATGCTAAACATTATTTACATTTATCAGACACTTCTGTCTGTGGTACTCCAACTGTGTATTGCAAGATTCTGCATGTTTGAGAGCAAGATGTAGCCTAATTAGTTTTTGCACAGATTTCTGACTGACTTGCCTGGGACCCTGCTTATATTTCTGCCTTGACTACATTATGATTGTGTTATTAGTGTGCATGTTACATAGCTATTGTAGGAAAATAATTAAGATTCCTTTACCCATGACTAGTGTTTTTATTGTCCTATTTCTTTTGTGGACATTGGCACATTGGATAGACTTGCTGGGATTGGTTCTGGCATCCCTGACCTGCTGATGTGTGTGGCAGCAGTGGATAGTAAACACTAAAGTGAATGTCACATTGTTTTCAGGAGTGGGTTTTGTTTGTACTTTGCTAAAGGACAAGGACACACTAACACGAGCAGGCAGCTGAAAAAAATGGCTGTATCCAATATATTGGATTTTTTATACTGAATTTTGTTTTTGACACATTTGTAAGGACTCAAGGACACTCATAATGAATTTTGAGTGAGTAAAACTGAAAGTACATTCTTCACACAGGAAAAGCAACTTGTGTGTTTGCGTGTGATGAGGATTAAAAGTGGTTGGAAATTAAATGAAAGTCATTCAGTGACACACCCCATATGGTTTGCTGGCATTTGGGTTAATCATCAAAGTCACGTTGGAGTGTGTGCTGCTCTCCCCGTGGCACAAAAACTCATTCATTCAATCCGACGATAAAAATGCTTATGACCAGCAGAAAGGTATTATTCTGATTAAGATGACTGTCACGGAGCACTCTTTCAATATCCACGTGTTTCACGTGAGTAATGGTCAAAGAAGCCTCTTCAGATGACATAACTGTCATTTTCCTCTCATATATTCAACCTCAACCTTGAACTTTCAATTGTAATACTATGATGTAGTCGTGGCTGTATATATATAAGAGAAGATTATTATTGGATCTTTCTAATGGTGATTTTGAGGTAGTAGAGATGTTTTACAACAAAAAGAGAAGAAAGAGTAACAGAGATCCCTTATAGAGCTTGAAGCAGAGGAGGTTTGTTTGTACCTGTCAGAATAATATAAGAGGAAGTGAAGCATCTTATCAGCAGCATATCTTTGGCTTGTGGTTATGTGATTTGTATCTCAGATTAGTTGTTTTCATTGAGTTAGATTTTGGTTTGGTAGCAGATCCTGTTTCCAAGTCTTGTATTAGTCAAGCACAAGAAGAAAGTAAAATATGTAAGTATCTTAAGCTGCAATGAACAGTACAGTGCCTTGTGGTGATTGTTGGTGAAGATGTAAAGTAGAGAAATGTACTATATTTTTTACTAAGCCATGCGCAGTTTGAATTTTGAGTTGGAGGTTTGCGTTGAAGTTGAGGTAAAGATTCTGATAGCGGTGCATTAAAGCTACAACTGGGTGCTGCTTGCTTTGTATGTTCGAGGTAAAGTACTGCTTTGCTTGAATTTCTTTGTGTCACACAAAACTGACACATAATTGGTGTCATCACATAGAAAATGCCATTCAGTAATGCAATTAATATTCAGCTTATTTTACAGTGATTGTTCGTGCTTTGTATTGAGCATATCATATAATTTTATGATAAAAGACGGATCTTCCTTTGTTGCAACCTATTCATACTCCAGTCTTGATGTTGTAATGATTGCCTTAATTAGTGTGCATGTCAGGATTCAGGAATCTTCATATCCGTAACCTGAGTTTTTATTGTTCCGTTTCTTTTGTTGCGTCCGGCCATGAAGTTTAGCGTAAAGGATTAGCACTTTTATTGTAACCATTAGAAACATTACCTCTGAAGTAAATAAGTATCTTATTTCTTCCTCGGGAGCTTTAACAGAGAGGAGTTGTTTGCACCTGGATTATTCAGCTGATGGAGAGTTAGCATGGAGTCCCTCGATTATAGAATTTCATTCATTTTTCATGTTTTGTAAAATTTTGCTATCAGCCTCATTATTGTTATATTTCCTGGTAGGAGTGTGGCTCAAATGATTAATCGATCAGTTAATGTGTCAGTTGGCATGGAACAACACCATATTTGAGTAATTAAGTCTTTTATAAGCAAAGCATTTCAAACATTTCAGTTTGACAGCTTTTCTCTGTCTTATGACATTTAAAGTGATCATCTTTGAGTTTTGGACTGTTGGTCATAAAAAAACATACAAACATGTAAAGTCATTACGCAGAGAGTAAGACATGTTTTCAAATAATTTCTGACATTTTATGATTGTTCGAAAAAGATAAGATAACAGTTGTAATATGAAAATAATTACCCTGGAAATGGTTTTGAATGGGTGTTTTTGTAATTTTTTTTGTAAGTCTGTCTATTATGGAGGTTGGACATGAAAAGTATCCATTTTATTTTTTCCCACATTCCGTTTTTTCCATTAAAATTTTTGGGAATTCTGTTTTTTCCGTTTTAATTTTTGGGAATCCCATTTTTATTAGCTTTTACTCATATTATACTACCAAAAATAGTGTGTTTTGAATTTAAATGACTAAAATGTACTCATTAAATAGAAATTACCTTAAATTTATTGAGGTGACAAACACATTTCCTCAATAATGTACTGTACAGTACATTAAAGTGCATCAAAAACATTTTGACTTCATCTTGTCTTCATACAGTAATATATTTTATGTTTTTATGGGTTTCATTGAATAAAAACATGGTCAGCTCTCAGGCAGATCCAGTAAATGTTTGCATACCATTGTTCTGAAAATGTAAGTAGTAAATTAAAAAAGTTTAAAAATAATGTGCAAAGATGACCAACACAATGAGAAATCATAACGTACTGGTGACATTATGTCAATAACATACTAACCAGCTAGCAGTGAAAACAACAACCCTCCCCCTGTTCTCTGAGCTCCCAGTTCCAGGCAGAGTCAGCTAAGAGGGCTGTGACTAACAGGGCTAACTAGCTAACAGCAGCTACTGTTAGCAGCAGTTAGCAGTAACTCTGGTATTATATGCCGATAATATGAATAGGACAGGTGGCTAACTCTCACACATTACACTTTTAATTATGATTTCTCAGGTCTGCTTCTTTGCAAATCAACAGTTCACCTGACACATACAAGTCGTTCGGGAACTGCTCGGCTCTGTACTGAGGGGTTAATGTTGAGTTTCTCAGTTTTTATGCAGACGAAGACAGCCGGACAGCCGCTTCGCCATGCTTACATTGTTTTGACGGGTGAGCTCATTCTGTGGAGGGGGCTTGTTGTGCCACCCAGATTTGCTTTCCTCCGTGCAGTTCTCCCCAGACATACGTTCCTCTTCCACACGAAAACAGCATTTCATTGAAATTTTGTCAAATTCTGCGAAATTCCGCGTTAAAAAATAGATTCCGTTTTAATCGGCCTATTCCGCATTTCTGTCCGAGATTCTGTCCGCGATTCGGTGTTCGCGGAAATCATAGGGCCTCATCATAGGGCTAAATCTGACTATAATTGATGCTCATTGCTTCAATTGTGGCCCTTGACACAGAGTTGGAGGAAATTGTGTTTTGTAAGTAGATACCTTTGTTTGTTACGTGCCCTGGGTTGACCTCTCCTGCCTGTAAAACTAAACCACACTTCTGCTACCTTTGGAAGATGAGTAGTAATCAGAGTTTCCCCCAGAAAACTTGCTAAGCCTGGTAGTAGGTTGGAAAGGCGGCCCACCGGCAGCGAAGCATGTTTTCTTTTCTTTTTTGGGACAGGGGCCTGACACAGGCCAGCAACTGACTGATGGCAGTGCCCTATAGGTAACAGATTCATGACGTAGTAGA
Source organism: Sparus aurata (assembly GCF_900880675.1). Lineage (NCBI taxonomy): Eukaryota > Metazoa > Chordata > Actinopteri > Spariformes > Sparidae > Sparus > Sparus aurata. The sequence continues at coordinate 7,747,506 of NC_044190.1, read as the reverse complement.
ATTTAGAGTGATTCCATACTGCCATGCATTAAATCAATGTTAAAAGTTAATAGGTGGGCAATTACATCCTTTAGAAGCCAGTAAAAGCATTTAAAACTGTCAATTATGACGTTATGCTCCATATTAATAACTGGCTTGAATGCTGCAGTGATTGACAAGCCTACAACATGAAAACAGTGCAGGCGAATTATTGGATATTTCATAATAGATATTTCATCATAATCAGTGACCTATATTTACCTTTGAAACAATCTGGCATTCTGCTTGCTGCCACATTGCAGGTGTGATGGTGGAGAGACCCAACATGAGCATTTAGCACATCCTGTCTATAAGTAGTGCAAGGAGCTTCAATAAAAGCTCTGGTCGAGGATCCCTGCGTTGCCCGCTGGCAGTGGCTGCGACAGACTTGGCAAAACATACCTAAAACCGAAACTTGGATTCTTTTAAAACAGCTACCGCCATAGCTTATCTAACGCTGAATTTAATTGCGGCGTTTTACGACTAAACCACTGTGAAATTAGCTCACTTATATTGTTAATATTTTCACGTAGTACAATACAAACAAAACAAAACTTGCTATAATTGGTCAGGTACAGCCACCCGCTGAATTCTGGTCCATCAATTATTAATCACCAATTTCTATGTTTCCCATCGCGGCACAGAGAGGGCTGCTCTGCCACTGCAGCGGACGACGAGCTAACATCCATGCTACGTCCATGCTAGCTGCCTCATCGACCCGTGGCTCAGCCAACGTCGCGCCGCTGCACTCCTGGTCAAGAGGTGAACCAGCTGGTCCAACATCTCAGCGTTTTTTGGCCTTTTCTATGTGACATCCCGTTACGTTCAATCACAAGTAGCCTAGTTTGCGTGGTGACCATAGCAGTGGTTTGTGGGGTGTTAGGTGATGAAAAAGACACCTGACCTCAGACCCCCTATGTGTTCACGTGTTACCATGTCACCACTGCGCTTTCAACTTTGTTACTGATGTATACAAATCTGTCTTGAATAAATAAATAAACGATGCTTAGCCTGACAGAGGGAAGTTTAAGCCTGGCGGTACACTGGAGGAAACCCTGTTTCTGAACTATTGTGTTGTGTTCCCATGATATTGTCAGGGAAGACGCAGGTTGACGTTTTTAATTTTCAGTGCTCTGCAAAACCCCTGTTGCCTATTTTGAAAACAATTTTAACAGTAAACAAGCTTTTCTTCAAAGCCAGTCATTTACTTTGGACAGCCTTCATCAGTGGCTGGTTGAACACTCATCTAGTGAGAAGCTTCCCTCACACAGCACGGTGTGATGAAAGGGCCTTTTAAGGCTAAAGCACTCCTACAGGTAATGTCTGCCTATCCTGTGCACTCTCCACACAGCCTTGTGCTTCACTGTTGTGTGTGTGTGTGTATATAACAACTTTATGTTATGTGTTCTACTCACAGTTTCAATGTAAGCCAGGCTACCTTTATTCTCACTTCGATTTAAAAAAATGTTGCAGTTCAAAACACATGTTCTGCATGAAAGAAAAGAACAAAACAATATGGAAAAACAACCAAACAACACAACACGACTCTTTTCCACTGGTCAAACCTCCTTTTTAATATTTTTTTTTGTGTGCAGTGGGAATGTGTAAACTCTGCATTTACACCCAGGTCAACTGACTCTGCAGTAGACCCAGGTTTTTATCACATCGCCTTGGCTTTGATCTAAACGTAAGACCCAGGTGAACACGCGAAATTCCTCTGTGCGAAGTGATGATGCATCATCAGCATCCGGTTGTGGCGCGTAGATAAAGAAATGTATCTTTTCATGGATGTTTTATTACCGGACACTATAGGATTTTTAGTAGGTCGACCTGCTAATTTTGGTGGAAAAGCGATGGATGATGACTCACGACATCTCGCCCTTGACCTGAACACAACAGCATTGACCCTTTTTCACTGGCCAGGCCACTTTTTAAATCTTTTATCGCTAATAAATATTGGTATTGCTGCTGCCCAGAGGACATCATTCACATCATATCAAGGCTGCTATATCATCTACTTCCTGCTTCTTTGTGGTCCTGGACACCGTGGCTTTCTTCTGTCCTCTCCCCCAGAAGGCATGCACTTTCGGATGAAACACAAGAGCCTGCCTCACCCTTCAAGTGGTGTTATTTTTCAAAATAAAGGGCAGAGCTGAGATGATGATGATGATGACATGGTAGAATAGAGAAGCCAGAGGAGTTGTGGACTGTATTGTTGGGAAGTCGAAAGAGCTGTGATTTCAGTGTTGTTTTAACAAAAGGAGGTTGGGGCTGGGGGAGGGGCACTCGATGGCTTCAAGCCTGTGGCAGTGATCACTATCTGTAGTTTTAGTTGAGTGTTTGTATTGACTGCTACTGTCAGGCCTAAATAGTGAACACACTATACCAGATTTGAACATTTTTGATGTCTTCGATCAGAGTCCTAATTGTCCAGAATCAACTTTTTCTTTCTCCTCAGCCGGTATATGTAAATACATTTTATTTTTAGCTATTTTATCTACTAAAACAGTGTGCCAGGAATCCAAACATGGATTCCAGAAGAACCAGAGTTGAGTCTCATTCATTGCCAACCTCAACTCCCACAGTTTTTCTGTGTGTCTTCATTATGAATACAAAATACACTGTTCTATCTCCCTTCTGCCAGCTGTCACATAATATGGCTTTGAAAAAGTCTTGGGCACTTTGGGTCACTGTGGGAGAGTTCTGCAGTGGACTGCTGCTGCAGTTTGAACCTCTACATATTATTGATAATCTTTCAAATGTCTGTCAGAACTTAGAAAAATAGCATCTTGACCTAATATCTGTTGAAGCAGAATAAGTATTTTTAAAACTTTAATGTTTATAGAAAAATGAGAATTCTGGTGATTTTACAATTAAAAAGACATGGGACCTTTATGTCTGCAGCCTCCTAAACCCCTGAGAAATCTCTCTCAAAACGTGAGCAGCCTTTAAAGCCCTGAGTACCTACTGAGCGGTATCAAGTCGAAGCCTCCCTCAACAGGTTTAGGCTCCAACTTAAAGACACCCTGCAGGCATTCTAACCCTCCTGCTGCTGGTGAGGGGAGAGGGTTCCAGATTTGAAAAAAGTATGTCATTTATTTGCTCTGTGGGCTAGAGTTGGTATCAACTCATTGTTTGTTTTTAATTTACTGCCCTGTCAAAGGATGCCTATGCAGTACAATGGAGTAAAGACTGCTGTCACAGATGAATACAAGCGATGTCACAGTACCCAATTTTGTCTTTAAACTTTATCCATTCATCCACAACAGTGAGCTTTACAAAATGGCTCTCTTGTCCGTTCATGGCACAATGGCTAAAGATGTCATTTCTGAAATGGCATTACCCAGAAAAACCTATCCAGTCATATGGGCCTTTTTTCTACCATTATACGAGATAAAAAAAAGAACTTCATAAACTTTTGTAGAATAAACAGCTGTTTGAATGGAATGGCAGCAGTCACTTTCTGAAAACTATTGAACCGAACACTTGAAGTAAAGAGCGAGTGCTTGCTTGAGAAATGGGCTGAGATAGTTTTGGTATGAATAAGACTGCTGTAGATTTTATTTGAGAATTGCTTTTTTTGGTAGTTTCTGGGTTTACCTCCTGGGCAACGAACTTAAAAGGGAGGAAAGGTCATTACAGTTGGTCCCGGTTGTATTGAAGTCAACGGGAGACACAGTACATATAACTACGTCATATAACTTGGTGAAGAAATGCCTCCAGAAAACAAAAGAGCACACTTCAGAGAGGAAGTTAACCACTGACTTTTTTCACCCAAATGGTTGACATTAACAATGTTGTATATATGGACAAAACGGGGCAGGTCTAACTGATTTCCGCTGATGTGAATGCAAACTCCGCAAACAGGAGCCTTTCACAATTCGAGGAGCAAACAACATGTCGATCAACACCATCGAAGTGTGGTCTTTAATTTTCTAGAGGCAATTCTTCATTAGAAGTAATATGATGTAAATATGTTGGTTTTAGTGCATTTCTCCATGAATCTCCCATTGACTTCAATACAGTTGTCACCACAGTCTGGCCCCAAAGCAAGATTCGCTGACGGAATGACCCTGCATTCTTTTTTTTAGGTTCCTTGGTTATGCAGCCCACTGAATATGCTGCTGTCCATGAGTTCCTCATTAAGCCAGCCCATTGACTTTACATGACTGTGGTGACAGCACAGGTTTTTAAATCACTTTTCCTGTGCAGAGGAAAGTCGACCTTGCTTAAAGTTCGAGATGTCCTGGCCAGTTTTACAGATAGCGCTTTTAAAATGTTGGTCAAGGGGAAAAGCTTTCTGGGCTGAAGGGGTGTTTTGAACTGCAATACCACCAGTGGCAACTGGGCAGATTTAAAGCAAGGCAGAGTGGCTTGTCTGTGTTGATTAATCCCCTGATGATTTTCACTATTAATTGATTAGTCAATTAGTTTATAATATCAAAAAGAAGTTTTCCTTTTCTCACAATTTTCCAGAGCCCAAAATGATGTCTTCAAACAGCTTCTTATGTCCAACCAGCAGTCTAAAATCCAGAGACACACAAAAACACAAAAAGATGACAGAAAGCCGCCTCGAAAAACACTGCATCTCCACAGACGGGGACGCACCCCATGAAGATGAATCAAAGTAGCTCTACTTGTAGCGTGTGACCCACTGTTGCTGATCAGTCATGTAAACACCAACAACTTCAAGATTTCGGAGTACAACATAGAAGATTATGTCGTTTAAACAGCCTCATGGCTTTGAAAGTAATTTGTGTGACCAGGGCATTAGATATGGCATAACTCTATAAAGCATAAGACTGAATAAAGCTTTTAGCTCATTTCAGTCAACATGTTGCAGTAGATTTTGATTGTTTTTTGATTGATTAATTGTTTTGAAGTGGGAAGTTTGGCCAGATGGTGTCTCTTTAGATAGCTCTGAAGGTCAGTAAAGTTGTTAGTCGACCATGAACGCTAATTAAATTTCACGGCAGTATGGTCAGTATTAGCTGACCCAAGTACTAACAAGGATCTCGATTGTCTCTCTCAGTGTATTCTTCTGAAAAAGAACTTCTTACTGCATATGTTCACATAGACAATAAACGTATATTCACTGTAGGGGGTATAAAACTCTCAGACAGGATCAGCAGAAGTTTGTTTTAGGCTGGATGTTGTGTTGGCTGCAGAGTAGGTGGTAGCGTGATGGTCTGTGTTTTTAGGATTAATGTCTGGCTCCATTGGGGCAGCCATGAGGTCATCTCAGCAGTCTTACCCGTCTGTGTTCCCATGCTGCGCTAGCAACGGCCCACGAGGAGCAGAAAGCACAAGTGTGAGTGTTTGTGTGTGAGTGTGTGTGTGTGCGTGCGTGTGCGTGAGTGTGTGTGTGGACTTTGTTTGTTTCCTGTTTGTTTATCATGTACGGGTTTCAGAGACTGTATGTGTAATATGAACTGTGTGTGAGTTGGGTTAGTGATGGAGAGATTACAACTGCTGGGGGAGGTCTGAATATGAGAAGGGTGTAAGCTTATTGACTGACTTTGGGTGGGCTGCAGCCCATGTGCACCCTCAACACACACGCACACACACAGTCACACACAGTCACACACAGTTTGAGCATGCTGAGCAACAGGAACACAAAGATTCTGCTGATGAGGGACAAACTGCTGTGAAATGGCTCAGACTAAGCCTCATCATGCTGTGCTCAGAGTGTGTTTATATGTTTCTGTCTCTGTGCAGATTAGAAAAGTGTCTCTACCTTAACAGAAACTTGAACTCTAACGTATTTGGGTGGTTGTGAATTTCTTTTTCCTGAAGTCACTGTGCCCTTTGAGAAAGAAAGTGTTGGAGTCAATTACTGCTTTTGTATTTCGACGCCATCTCTGGCTTCAGTGTAGTCGACAGGCTCTCTTTTTAACTGTGCAACCAAACAAATATTACTTGGTGATATTCAGTCTTTTAACTCTTTATGTCATTTTCTTAACTATTTCCTGGTCTTAATAACAAATAAATGGTACTATTTAGCTGTGTTACATCGGTTGAGGTGAGCTAGAATAATTAAGTCATGAATAATTAAAATCCATCCCCATAGTTCAGTCACACCGAGCAAAAGCACAAAGGTTCCATTCTTGTAATAATGTATTCTCCTTTTTCTAACTTTGACAGACTACATTGTTTGAGAATCTTTTTGGCAGCCATTTATAAAAGTCTTGCATAGACCTGCCTACTACTGCATGATGTCAAATGGAAAGCAGAATACGAGCAACCGGATTATTCACTACAGATTGGGGCTTTCAAAACTACTGCAACCAACTTATTTTTCCTGCAACATGCTAAAGTCTCAGATGAACAATTGGCCTACATCAACGCACAGCGTCAAGTATTAGTTTTGATAGTAGATGAGTCGTCAAATTGATTATTTTTATCAAACCCCTACCACTTATTTTTCAGAATGATTTCACTGTTGCTCCTTACTTTTTCACTTCAGTACATAATTTAGTTGCACACCGTAATGCGTTTTAATTACATTTCTTAACACATCTAAAATTTTAAATGGGAATAAAAGGTGCAAATAACACACAACAAGATATGTCATGACCTCAATGGTTGAAAGAATAACGCACCAGTACAACCAATGAAAATGTTTAGTCGCATGCTCGAGAGCATGTGCAACCAAAATAGTCCCACCCTGGAGCCCTGCTACTACAGATGTAAGGTTCCCGTTTTAATTTGTGCATGTTGTATGTTATATATGGCATTGTAATGTATTGTATTGTAATTTTCTCGTTGCAGTTGGTCTGCTGTTTTTTTTTTTGTTTTTTTTTTATACATATGTTAAAGGTACTTTGATTATGATGTGCAGGGACACGTTTCCAGCAAGACCTGCTTACTCACTACTTGGTTATAGTAAAGAATGGGTGGAGCATTTGACTTGTGAAAGGGGCAAGTTACTACCTGCTCTGTATGTACCTCATAATTATCTGGGAGTCGAGTGTCATTTCAGGAATTTAATTGATCCCTAGATCCTCTACAGCAGCTCAAATGTCCTTTTCTGCACTTCAATTTTTATTAGTATTAAATAAATCTATGTCTTTACACAGTTTCAGATTGCTGATTGGATGTCTTGGCATCTAACATTTTGCAGATGTGATGGAAGTGTGTTTTGCGTAACGGTCGGAAATTTTCTAACCTCTGACTAACGTGATTTGTTACCACAAAGCAAATGAAAGTCGTGTTGTGGCATAGAGCAACCATTGTTTCATCCATGCCACAAGAATGTGGAAAAATATTTTTTAGTACATGCCTGTTTTTACAAAGCCTAGTCCATTTGACCATCCCTCCAGTCACATTCCTTGCCCTGCCTGTGTGTGTGATGACTTGTGAGTGCTGGCCAAACAGACCTCATCATCAGTATTTGTGCCCAAGTACCAGCATGCCCCCAGAATTCCTCATTTCACCAAATACGGGCATGTGAGACAAAACACTCCTGTTGCATTTTCCCTAATATTGCCTCATCCTTTTCTTGATGTGAGATTAAAAGAACAGGCTTAATTCTTCACTATATTCCCTTCAGCCACAAAACATCAAAGTACCTCTGCAGACTCTCCTTCTCTCCAGTCTGTATTGCCTTATTGTTTCTCATGGCATTGAATATGCTAATTTTAATGATGCTCTTTTCACTCTTAAAGAAAATCACTACCTTGTTAATTTACTGTAGCGTTTCTCCTTTGGCGATCTAAGTAGTTCCTTCCCGGCTGATTGGAAATCATTTCATACCCACAGCTCTCCGTCTGCCCTGCTTTTTCCTTTTTATCTCCACATCATCAGACCAGCTGGAATAATATCAGCCGTACCAGCAGGCATCTACAGCCAAAACCCATAACCCTGCTTGTTTTTAATTCCCCTGCTTCGGGACATTGTTATTTCAATGATGGCTATCAAAATGTGTCAGCAGAGCTGCTGACGTTTTACAGGAAAAGGGTGTTTTTAACCTCATACAAAAGAGACACAACTGCTGCCATCATAATAACTTCAAGATTCTCTAATTGCTTCTTTGAATTTTAAGATGTATTTTTAAAAGCCAACACAATTTCTGACATTCACGCTTTTCTATGAAACATTTCCTTTACTTTTTTTGTATAGATTTGAGAAAGCATCTAGAAAGAGCATGTAGGAGTTGTGTCGAAGTCGATGTTTAGACATTTCAGTCTGGCCGTCTGACCGGCATCCTAGGAAAAACATAAAAATGCAAGGCTGAGTAACAGTTGAGCTGGAAATGTTGGTTTCTCAATGTGAGCAGCCTCTCAGCTGCTTTTTCTTTGTATCTGTGTCCTCATGTATCTTCCATTTCCACTAAATAGAGCAGGAGATTACAGGCTTGCTTCAGTCAAATGGATGTTCTGTAACTGGCAGCTCACTTTCCTGCACTGAAATACCAGAGTTTCTACTTTGTATTTTAATTTCACGTCATCACAGTGAATTCCATCTTGTAATTTCTCATTTTTACCTAAATTTGTCTGACTTCAGAAATAAGCAGTGCACTAAGAACCATGTTTTAAGAACAATTGCCAAGCGTTCTCCTTGAAGCCCCCTTTGAAGACATACAACTATAAAACTATTCTTCTGAGCAACAATCGTTGATAAGCTTTAAAGGTCTGGTAAACACATTAGGGGTACAGTATAATCCTCCAAATCCATTTAGGATTAAGGCAGTAGAGATAAGAAAGAATTTCTTTGAGAGAGGTTTTGTCGTGATTCAATATAGACGTAATTTTTTTTTCTCTCATGAATGACACCATTGTCTTTCTAGAACTGTCTTTTAGAAACTACATTATGGCCTTCCTGTTTTTCATGATCCTGTAGAGGCTTTCTTTACTGGGGAGATGGCCATGTTCACATGGTTTAGGCAACTGGAGGGCTGATCTGCTGTGCTGGCAGAGGGTGTTGGAAGTAGAGGAAAAAGCAAGTAACAGCTTTGCCCTCTGGGTCATAAGTCATCTAAAATAGTGTCACCCAGCAGGTGGACAGACTAGTCTCCGATTTTGGATCTTTAGGCAACACAAGTGGTGATGTCTTAAGATGTCCTAACCCTAACCCTATGTCTTAAGGGGGTCCAAAGGAAACATCCCAATAATCCACCTAACCACAGGGTTTTTAGTGTGGGTTCACCCTGCTCTGGCTTAACTTAAGTGTTGTAAAACAGACCTATGTTATCAGTTTTTGAGGACAGCCAGCTAGTTTATATAGAGCTTTACTTCCTGTTTTATCTTACCTAACTCTAAGGGCTCTTTCAGAGCTGAGAAAATGTCTTGATTCCTTCTTTGAGTGGTACTTATCAACAAACTTTAATTACACAACTGCAAAAACAATTGGCAGCACTGGAGATGATTTAGGTGGGTCATAAGTACGTAGGATACATTTTTGTTCAAGCAGTAAATTTGTGTTCCATTTTTGTACTTGATTTAGGACAATTTTAGAGATTCCCTTGATTTAAGATTAGTTTTCTGTTTTGGCAGCCCAGTTAATGCACATTTACTGAGAATCATAGTTGTAAAACAGCACATGATGAAACGTCCCTGGCTTTAATTCTTTCTATCCATACTGGTGTATGTCACTACTTACATGATGGATACTGTTGGCAGTGAATAGTTCTGGTTCTTGTATTTTTGTAATAAAGAAATAGTTACTGGTCTAAAAGGCTGAATTCCAGTCTACTGATCCAGGTTGCCTCAGGATACCCAAGCATCATATATTTAGAGTAAGGATTGCACCAAATTAGCCATAGTGTAGTCACAATATTGGAAAAAAAATATTGTGACCCCTCTAAAGCTGCTGTATTGTCCTTATACCAGACTCTGCTTACCTCAGCATGTGTTTGCTGCTCAAAATTTTATAAAATTGCAGTCCATAACTTGGCACATGACCCATGCTGACCTCTTGATTGATTCTTTTGATTTTAAATCTTCGCTTACAAAATAGGTACAGATGTAGTCGCAAATAGATACATTTACTTCAAACCCTCTCAAGAGCATGTAATAGTAGACTGTATTGGCAATGCACAGAGAACAAGGGATTCTCCTGTATAGAAAGAATCAACATGAATTGGACGTGTTATGATTCTTTTTACCACCAGAGGGCGTTTCTGTCTGTCTGTCCTCATGCATCTCGTCCACACTCTGCCCAGCAGGAGTGGTCCTGTGTTTAGCAGCTACCCAGATATGCATAGAGTGCCTCGTGTACATACCAAAAGCAGAGTGCCTCTCTCCTCTGGACACCTGGCCTGAATCATCAGTGTGCGCTCGCCCCGATCCAAGAGGGACTTTGACTCTGAAGCATCAACTTACCTGTCCCATAAAGAGTGACCACATGCATGCTGCAGCTTGTCACTTTCTCACCTCGCCCCTTGTTCCTTTACACATTTGTTTGCTTCACAAGTTCTCTCTCTTGCTCTCTCCTCTTCCACCCTTTCTGGCTCTGCCTCCCTGAGGGGTTTTGCTTACGCTCTACATGCCCAGACAGTTGCACCATTCACGACTACACGCACAGGTCCATGGTCACAGATTAGAGGGGAACTGACAATATGATTATTTTTATAGACAGTCACTTACAGGATACTATTTCCCAACCACTTTGGTTTGTTATTTAATTCCCCTTCTTGGTTAACAGCCATGACTGACATCATTTCTTGAGATTTCTATGGCACAGTTTCTGGTATTTGATCTTGCTCTTAAGGTTCTCATTAACGCTGATGCAGCTAGAGTATTGGCTTGTCACTGCCAGGGTATACTGCGCCAATAAATCAACTTGTCACTGGGAGAATCTCACAGCCGTCAGCTATTTTAATAGTCACAAACAGGTATCTGGGGATAAATGATAAAAATACAAACAGATGATTGGTGTTGTCTTTGGACCTCTTCATAAACTAGAAGTAAAGATTTCATGCCAGTAAATGAAAAGTGATTTGGGTCGTCTCATCGATGAGGTTGTTTTTTCACTTGTAGTTTGTGTATTAACTGGTTTCACTTAGAGACCAGAGAGGTCAGGATGTCACCACTTTAGTATTTTGGATGAGTGTTGTTGTGATGTTTATCGTAGTGACTTTTCAATTAAATGATGACCTTGCATGTCCCTCATCCAACTCTGTTTTTTTTTTTGTTTTTTTTGGCCTTTTTATGGCTTTATTGACAGTACAGCTGAAGATATGACAGGAAACAGGGAGAGAGAGAGGGGAGTGACACGCAGCAAAGGGTCCCGGGCCGGGAGTCGAACCCGGGTTCGCTGCAGAGCCTCAGCACATGGGACGCGCGCGCTACCAACTGAGCTAAACAGCGCCCCATCCAACTCTGTTTTTGATTTAAACAAATAGCTTTTTTCATCCGGACCCAACCTGGCTTAAGGACCTAACACTTAAAATTAATTACATTCCCATCAGACTCAGCTGTACTTTGTGCATTTTGTGCTGATTAGGTAATGTTAGCATGCTAACAGGCTAAACGAAGGTTGTGGACCCGGTAAACATTAGACCTGCTAAACATCAGAATGTTAGCATGCTGAGGTTAGCGTTTAGTTCAGAGCACGACTGTAGCTAACTTTGGCCTACAGAGCTTGGCTGTAGACTCTTGTCATGTCTTGTTTAACAAGAAAGCAATATTTGTATTGCCTACATCAGTATCTCGCACCGTGAACAGATATTATAATGCCGTGCTTAGAGACGTATGCATGCAGTAAAAGTGCTCAGCCTACCTATCCATTTCTGGCCGTAAAATGTTAAAGGCTTACATTTCATGACTTAATGTCTCTTCACAGATGTCTCCTATGATCACGATCACCCCCAAAGTCATAATCTCATGAAGCCACATCAGTTATAGCAATTTGGCCTTGGATAGGACTATCACCTAACATATTGGCGTATAGCTTTATGTTCTGGCCTTGACTTCAGTCAGTTACCTGATGAGGAGTTAGATATTTCCTGCTGATGATTTCATCTGTGAAGACATTAGAGACTTGTTAGTCTGGCCAGGGGCTGAGAGAGGCAGGAAACTGAGGTGTTGGAAGGAGTTACAGTCTGCAGACAGTGATGGAGAACCCGAACTGAGGATGACAAAAATGTCTAACTGAAGTATCACCAGACACCCAGAATAATCTGTGTGGACAGGTAGAAGCCTAACCTGGCTCACCCAGTGTCGAGTGACATTTTGTCACGGTATTAAAATAGAAACTAGAATAGTTAATAGAAATAGGTAATGTGTTTGTTTCAGTTGCACAATGAGCAATGAATATTGTTTCAGTGTCAACATCTCCCTGATAGTCAAAGACAGTTGATCATTTGACATGCAGATCACTTGAACCCTGGGCCGCTATAGCGAGGACAAAGACTCTCTCCGTGAGCTCTACCAACTGAGCTACCGGGCTCCCGTCACAAGCAATTTTAATCCAATACCAGGGAATTTGGTCCAGATTAATGGTGCTGAGAAGACAAGAATGACATTTTTTTGTTTTAAGTGGATTATGTGGATTGTTATTGGATGGATTTCCCTACACACAGAATTGTGTGTACCAATTTAGTACACACAATCATGTCCAACTCTGAATGAATTCAAATAAATTTTTAATCCCTTAACTTTTCATAGAGCACCGATTGCCGCTATCAACATCTTGCCAAAACAAGACATTCCCATCGTCGTCAGCTGTACGTTAACACTCTAAACTACATGTTGATCATTGTAAACATTAAGCTATTCCTGATAGACATCAGCAAGAGCTGTTATTCTTGTGACTACAGTTACTAAGCAAGAGGCCACAGGTAATTTCAGTAGAAGTTGTCCTACAAACAGACACCTAACAATTGTTGCCTAATGACAGGTGTGACGTGATGCAAATCAAAGTTGAGCTGGCTAACTCGGAGTGTGAACATAACATTAGTCTAGTTTCCTAGTCCTACTGCTGATCTGTAAGGCATCCTGGTTTTCCAGTGATTCTGTGTAGGATCAGATGCACATCAAATGACCAATTGTGATCGTTTGTGGGGCTTGATTTGATTACTGCGTCTTACCTACTCATCAAAATGTTTTTGTTTTTTTCAGTTTCTTTTTGCCCTACATAGACCTCCATATTAAATGTTGTCCAGCTCTGTAATTTAAGATAAACACAAATCTGTGTGCTTGAATTTGTAGGTATATTTTCAGCAGGGTGCTGTTCCAGTGCATGAAAGTGAAGCAGGGAGATACATTGACATCATATCAACGTCATGATATAAAACTAGATATTGTCATATGTTATCATCATCATCCTTACTGGTCGTAAAGGCTTCAGTGTGACCGAGGGACCGAGGGATTCAAGTTCAGATCATTTGCCTCGCTGCTCTGAGTAAAACAGTTGGTATCATATGAAAACTTTTCATATCAGCTACACAAAGCTCAGAACAAATAACTTAAGAAGTCACCAATAGTTAAAATAATAAATACTTTTTAAACCTGTCACGATAATTTAGTCTTTCATTATCGACCAGCTCTCCTTTTTTACTACTGCAGTGGCAACTCTTGCTTGCTAACAGCCCTATCATTAACTATTACATTAAAAGATTCCCAAACAAATAGACACACACACACACACACACACACACACACACACCAGCACACCCGTGTTAGACATTTACGTGACCGATGTACAGTATGCTGCGTGGCTAGGTGCCATTTTGGCGCCTTTGTCTCTATGCTAGGGTGAGCAGCTTTCGTAAGTTGACACCTCCTCCTTCATATGACATGTCATGTGGACGAGGTCTTTTTGCATGTTTGTGCATATCAGTGCCGCTCTGTTAACGCCACCCTGGCAGCGGACAGTAACATGAAGCCACAAGGAGCTGATGCAGTGTGTAAATTAAACGTGTCCTTGGATCGCTGTCTGTGTCACTTTTTACCTTTTTTGTGTGATCTTTAACCTTATAAAAGGGAAAGTTGTGCTCTCGCAGTGTTTACCATGTGGGTATTAGTAGTGTAGTTTTTGGTGCGGCTGCAGTCTCAGACAGCCGGTTGTAAAAAAGTGTGACATGTAACCTTGCTACCGTGCAGCCAGGATCAGGGGCTTTGGAGCCACACCACTGTTTAGATGGATTGGTTAACAGCAGCTCTTGGCCCAGTAGTGTCCTGTAAGGGTCAGAGCCAAAACCACTTCAAATGTGCAAACCATAATCCCTCTTTGACATTAGTATTTTCAGATGGAGGCAAGCAAGGTGGGGGGCGGCAATGTAAGCAAGGTCTTTCTGGCTAGCCTTGTTTCATGCTGGCAGTGGTGTTAGACACTAAAGCCATTACTCATGGTGCAGGCATGTCCAGAATGTATTCTTAGCCCCTGTCTTCCTATCAGTCACTACAGAAAGGTTGGAGGGTCAAAAAATAAAGAGGTAACCAGTCTACAGGGCTGTCTGCGCCACCGCTGTTTACCAGGGAGGGGGTGATATTTTAAACCTGGGAGAGCTCACATATTTACCCCACTCAGCCTGCCTGACTTGCCATTTGGTGGGGTGAAGACACTGGAGACCACTCATAGAGGACAGAAGAGAGGAGCTCTTCAGTTACTACTTCATAACCAGATAGCTTGCAGCTTTCACAAAAAGAAAAATAGTGCAGATAAGAAGAGGAAGAGAAGAAGACCGAGTCAAACAGAAGGTTTGAGGATAAAGGCGAGGACAGAGGGGAAGACATTCTGGCGAGGCGAGAGGTAGCCAGGCTGAGCTGACTTTACCCCAGAGGAGGAGTTGCAGTTGCCGGCCGGGGCAGGTCCCAAGGCTGGCAGGGCTGGCCCTACTGCTTCTCCACCTCCTTTCCTTCCTCCTCTCACTCCTCCTTCTTCTCCCTTTAACCATCAACTGAACTGCTGTGCAGTGATGAACTCACAGGCAGAGCCCTTGAGCAACACAGGAATGCATAAAAAATCCTGCCAAATGAACTTCTCTGCCTTAAGTGTGGGAAACTCTAGAGGTTGAGCCTCCCATTAGAGGACCTCCACCACAGCAGTACAGACTGTCACCCTTCTGTCTCTCATCCATTTTTATTGCACTCACTGGTTGAGTGCATAGGGAGACTGAGGGGAGTTTTTTTTATACACTTCTTCATTTTTGCTTTTGTAAACCGGAACACTGGCAACCTTTTCAGTAGCTCGGTGCAAGGACCAGCTCCACTCACCGAAGATGAGCCGCTGGCTGAAATGCACTTCAACGCACTTTGTAGGTATTCATTGTCAGAAACTTCAGTTTGTCATGAAAAGCTGTTCATGAAAAACTGTTTCCTCGGTTCTTATTCTTTTATTGAAGAGTTGCATTCCCTCAAAGCTGTGTTTTTAACAAAGTTGTACCACAATGAAAGTGCAGTATGGCACATTCCTGACACATTGTGCATCAACTGTGGTGTATAACTGTGCTTCAAATGTAAAAAATACTCTGCCATTATGTCTGTTGTTGTTTTGCGTCAGAAATAGACTTTGTGAATCATATTCATGAATCACTGTTGCATTGGGGAAAAAAAAACAGGAAATCAGTTGATAGGTCCCTCTCGCTACTGTTGAACTAAGCGTGTATTTAGTAAGGTATTCAGCAGTTTGTTTTGGGTTTCACTGTCAAACATGCTGCATGCCTGATTGTTCACTGTCATCATTATCAGAACACAGACTGGAACAAGTATGACGATCGGCTGATGAAGGCGGTGGAGCGCGGCGAAATGGACAAGGTGGCTGCTGTTCTCAGCAAGAAGGGCATCATCCCAACAAAGCTCGATGTGGAAGGACGCTCTGCGTGAGTAAACACAGACCCACACACATCCATGTCCAGTGTGTGACAGTGTGTGACATTCATAGTTAAAGAGGTGTGAATTTCTACAACACACTGTCGACAAACTGATCAAAATCAGACACGGACTGTTTGCTGAACACATACAGACTGCCCTACACTAGAAAAATAGTTTCTTATTGTTTTGCCTCGATTATTGCTGTCTTCCGTGCATTTCTGAATTTTTGAAAACCTAAAAATGCTGAGCAACACACATTCCAAACATTGTCGTGGTCTCCCCACCACACATTCCTGACCTTGTTTTCCAGATAAGACATAGATGGAAATTCCTACAATTAGGTCATGACCTTAAAGACAAAAAAAGAACAATCATGACCCCTCCAAAATTCCTTTGTGTAAGGTGACATTGTTGCACAATTCAGCCTTAGACCTTCATCTAGCTGTCCTGCATATGAAAAACTATTATATTATCACATGTCTATTTTGTGATCCAGAAATGTTTCTTTAGCGTACATCTGAGAGCAGGTCAGTGTGGGAGTTGGTATAAAGAATGTTTGTGGCCACTGAAGGCTTGACCACACTGGCCAGTGGATGCTTAGATGGTCCCCACAGGAAATGACTCCCTGCGCAGTCAGATCAGATCCACTGTGGTTCTTGCAGCACAAACTAATACGTTTAGGTCCAGCTGCAGGCTATTATGAGGATCATCTGACATCTTGAAGGACCATGTTTTATATGTAGAATTTGTCGGTTGGAGCTGAAGAGGCAGTGGTTGAACAGACAGCTAAGACGGGAAGAAAGAGAGGAAAAAGTGGGTCAACATTGAGCTGTTTTAAAAAAAGCAAGTACTTTGTTTTCCCCCTGAATGTAATCAGATTCCAACAGCATCTCTCTGGGAGGCCGGGCGCCCTCAGTTTAATTCCAGATATATGAAGAAGTCACCGGGCTGTGCTTCAGGTTTATTTTAACAAAGGCTTTGTTATGGAGCACCAGATCCCAGAAGCAAAGGTGTCGAGTATTTTCAGCAGTGTGTGAAATTCTCCTGTAACACCATTGCAAAGACCAGTTGTTGTGCACGCATGTAAATAAACAGAATTATACACACAACCTGATGAATGCCTGGTCTCATAATAAGGTGCTAGAATTTGGCAGAACTAAATCTAGAACTGTGGCTGACAGTTTTGCAGTGACAGACTGAATAGGTTGTTGTACACAAATGCAGTCAGGCTAGTTATTAAGTGTTCCCCCTGCAGGGCAGCCAGACAAGGACTGGTTAAAAATAAAATCAACACATCACCTTAACTGAACATTTATGGAAAGATGTCATGCTTTTGCCAAGGATACCCAAAGCAAAAGTGAACCACAATCACAACTCAGCAAGTCTGCTTATAGTTCAGTGGGCCACACACAGACAACACGTGTGTTTGGCTTTCTGGTCAACAAAGGAATGTCGGATGGCGATCCTGTGTAATCATGGACCTCTGTGGGGAAACAAATTACAAACTGTTACCCCAGATATATCATTTGGTGTGCCCCGGATTAGCCTCGCTGTGTTCAGCTAATGAATTCAGCTCTAACTGTCCTATCGCAGCCTCCAGCTGAGTAAACAGTTTACATCTCTTCCATGGCACTCGCTGGATCCTGGTGGGTAAGCCCACCCATCACACCTGCTCACTCTGTGCAGTTGTGATAGCTGGCTGACAAGGGCTTAGCAGCAATATAAGTGCACGTGAGGGCACAGCACTCAAGATGAGCACTCACTCAGCCCTGCAGCACAGAACTGGCACTGACTGAAGACACTGCTGCGTGCCCATTGTCTGTCAGGATTAGCTGTAATGGGTTTTGTGTCTTTTAAGCAAAACTATGGCAAGCTGTGATTTTCGCAGCTGGATCTGCATGATGTGGAGCCTGTTCTTGGAAGAGTTTTAATGTGTTTTTGTGGTGGATCCGTGTCAGACATTTTGTTGTTTTTTGGTTTGTCATATTTTGTTCAGTCTCAGTCTTGTCGGGTTAACTTTTTATGGAGGATAAGGATAGATTTTTTCTTTTTTCTTCATTTGGAAATTCCGGATTTGAAATATCCCATGAATTTCTCGATTTGCACCATTATAACAGAATATTGCATTAAATTGAGTTCTTTATTGACACAAACTCCTAATTCGCCTTGCCATTAGCTGTAACCCATGTCACACTGTTAATGGATCATCACCCAAGGACGAGCCATGTTAGTTAATTTTTTCTGCTGTTTCCTGCGAATATCTGGCCCATCCCACATGGGATTACAAGACACCATCGTAATAGAACATATATATCATCTTCCTGTTTTTTTTTTAGATCAGCAAAAAAAAATATGTAACCACATAATATAATTTTTTTTATTCATTATTATATTGAGTGTGTCATATTTTTAATTGTGGCGGTTTAGTGGACCAAATTGCTCAAACTTTGACAGTAAAACAAGTCATTTCATGGGGTTGTGAGGCTTTTATTACCATTTTGCAGATGCATCTTTCACAATGTTAGCTTATGGGAAGAAGTCCCTAGTGCATCACATGACGATGTATTTTCACGGCTTGGCTGTGGCAGAAACGGCCTTCAAGGCCTGGAGCTCTTTGTGGGGGCTTGATCTGGACGATGAGGCCAGTTGTCTTCTTTGCAGAAGAAGTTACAGTCAAGCCAACTGCGTTAAATAGTCCTCTTCCTATTCTTTATTGTTTTTTTAAGTGTATAACATCATGCTATGCACTGACAGGTGCTGTCTTGAGTGAGTGAGAACGAAACGCGTAGCTCCAAAAATAGAAAATCAATTTGTGGCGGCCAATGTTGATATTGTGGCAGACCGTGTGTGGGAAACACTTTGTGCATTATACGTATGTACAAAGTCAATATTTGTTTTAATGTTACTTTGATGTAAATTTTAGTCTAAAACATCTTTGCAGCTGACTCGTCATTACTTATTGATCAAAAAGTCTTTAAGAAATCCTCCACCCAGTTCAAGTGTGCAGTTATGTATTTTTGACTCTGTACAGAAGCATTCCTTAAGTTACCCTCCAGAAAATGCTGTAGCTCATGAACTTCACTCTTCCTCACTCACTCCTATCCCCCTAACTTGGCTCGCTCTGGTCTGCTTCCTGTCTGCTGTTTGCCCCGAAAGGTCAGGACCCTCCACTGCTACTAGGAGAACCTGCATCTCCTGGCCATCAACACGGCTTTTAATACCCACGCCAGTGTTGAGGTGACAGCCTAGCTGTCTCCTTGGCAGATACCTCGGGGTTAGTGTATAAACAGGTTCATGTGACTTGATGGGTGACAGACTGAGATTGGTTTACACACAAGTGCTCTGCAAACCTTCATGGCTAGTGGCGGCAGTGCTGCTGCGGGTTAAATCAGAGAAGGGGTTCAGGAATGTTTCCAGTCAAAGGCGATGATTAAAGACATGTTGGCAAATAGATGCTCCATTGAGTGGGCAAGTTACGAGAGGAGAGTGCAAACTTTGTGGATATCAAACATTAAAAGTTGGCAAACAATCACACTTCAAGGTTCATTTAGCTTTTCTTGGCTTTCAGATGAACCTTGTGATCCTCACTGTCAGATGGAGGTTGCCCAGTTTTCACAGAAATGCAGATATTCAAATTTTAGAATTAGCTAAATTAGCATTTAGCATTTTAAGAACTTCATGTCAATGTTGGCATAGGATGAACTGAAAAAACTCCAAAGATATCAAGGTCTGGTATGTGGATTGAATTGTATTACTCTGCAGGTCATTGCTAGGACTGGGCGACAAAATCAAATATCACAATTTTTATTGATCAAATACCTCAATATCAGTGTTGCAACAATATTGTAGGGAAAACTACTTTCACAAAATATAAACACAATGAAATTCTTTAGAAACAATCATCAGTAATAAGGATTTAATGACTTGGTAGGTAAAGAGAAGTCTTAGAGCAAGCAGAACAGTCTGGTAAGTTCAGAAAATCAAATCTCTTAACTGTAATGCAGCCTTTAAAATCAGGAACAGACAACAGTCATTCCATATAACAATATAGCAATTTCACTGATCGAAATAAGGCAAGCGGTGGTGCATTACAGACAAAAAATTGAGGGACGCAGAAAGCAACAAATGAAAAAGAGAACCTGCAGTAATTTCAGTAATCTTGTTTTTGTATTATTTGATAGTGCTCAAGAATACAAAAATGAGGCAGAGCCAGAGGGCAGTGTTGTTTGTGTCTTCTTAGTTACCATGGAGTCACAACAGACCCTGAGGTTTTCTTGGTATTTGGTTTAAGAATGCAGATCTTGCCGATAGCAAGGAACCAAGTGTCCATTTACAGCCCCTCTCTCATCTTCAGTTTCGGTCTCTCTACACCGTATCACCTCCTGTCTTCTCTTTGCCAGCTCCCTCCATGACATACCCGTCTGTTTTCCTCTCCTTATTTTTCTCTCTTCTCTTCTCCAGGTTTCATTTGGCTGCCACACGAGGACACCTCGAGTGTCTCAATCTCATCCTGGGACACAATGTTGATGTCACTGCGACTGATGCCGCTGGTGAGTTCAGGTTGGATTAAAGCAGTACCCCAAAGCTTTTTTTTCTACACTTTGATCTGTTTCCAAATTTTCTCCACACTAAGTATATCTATGAGGGTAGGCTCAGCACTGAAACCTCCTCAGAGTATAACATAATAGGATTTCAAGGCCACAAACATTTGAAAGTTCACTTTGTAAACAACCAGAGAAGCTCTGTTTCTCCACAGGGGGTCCATGTCGGAAGTTTTTGTATTGTATGCAATGATTAAAAATAAACCACACTGTGCCCCTTGTTCTAACATAGAGTGGGTGTGATGTCATTCCCACATTATCAATTAAGACAGGTTACAGTACTCAGTGCCAGAACACGTTGTATGTTTTGAGGGCGGAAATTGGTATGTGTGTGGCAGAAAATTGGTCTCATTAGCGTTTCTTTTTCCTACTAAAGAGAGTACTACTCAGCGGTCTGTTAATTTGCCTCGGTGTGAGAGCATAAATTGGGATGTGAAATCGGCTAAATAATGAGCAAGAGGCATGATCTGATCCATCCCAGCGTTCAGAAGCAATATGGCAGCGAGGCGAAGATGGAAGCATCAAATTACATTAAGTCTTATTGCAGAATGAAGAAACTCTCCTGCTCTGATTGGACTGATTGGACTATAAGCTTTTATATTTTCACCTGAATATGTTTTGCACTTTGCTATGTTTTAAATCTCATGCTTTCAGATCAGGTATGTACATATTGCAGGTTTTTACTTGACGAACTGACCACTGATAATATTGGTTTAAAATATCTAGATATGTCAACAGAAATTCTCTTGCTATTTTTAACATTCAACCAGCCAAGAAAGGATGAACAAGTAGCGTAAGAGATCAGGAACTTTCTTATTCTGAAGTAGAATAAGAAGACTTTGGAAACGGAGAATAAATGTCCCGTCATATAATAAGAAACCATGTTCATGTCCTGTATCGTATTGTGTCAAGCATTGTGGTATTATTTAATATTTTTACCATGATGATCCATTACAACTGATGGAATCACTTACTGTGTAGCCCGTCTATTCAAATAACACAATATAATTTATGTCAAGCTGTGACCCAGTTATTAAGACCAAAGATCATGTTCTTCCAGCTAAGAGGAGCTCAAAGTGGTTCACTGATTGATCTAATGGTGTCGGTTCCAGTCTTGCTCTCCTGCAATCAATGGCACGTGTGCAGGAAACTTTATTTTTTTAGTTAAGCATCAGCAGATCGATCCATAGAGTGACTTGTATTGGCTGTTTGACTCGGAATAATATTGTTAAATGGCAGCTGTCATGATGAAGTGATACAAGAGGAGTCTTGAGTATAGAAAAATGATAAATAAAATGTGACAAATGAAGGAACAGGTTTAACAGGATTTATCAGTTTTGAGTTGACCGTCTTTCCGTTTCTCTCAGAGTAGAACCTTTTAGAGTCTTTTGACTCAGATGAAGAAGCACATAACTTTAAAACACTCGTCCTCTAATTAAGGTTGTTGCCTGGATCCAGTCATGGAATGTAACGTGGTACATTTACTCAAGTACTTGACTTAAGTACAATTTTGAGGCACTCTACTACATCTGGATGCACATATTGTACTTTTAACTTTTTTACTCCACTGCTTTAGTTACTTATTACTCTACAGATTACATACTGTATCAGAGCCAAAGAAGCATTTTTATCGTATTGGATAAAAAATTAAAAAAAGATTCCAATAATCAGAAAAATGCTGAATATTGGATCCAGTGATTTGCCAGGCTGATCATCAGTGTACTCATTGTATACAATATATAGATACATCAGGGTTTGTACGGGTGCTTGAAATCCTTGAAAGTGCTTGAATTTCAATGTTGCATTTTCAAGGTCTGAAAAGTGACATGTTCAGTATTAATAAACTTTGATGAATAAGCGAACAGCTTATAAAAGTTTATGTCAAAAAAGAAAATGACAGGGTGCTCTCAGATCTCTCCTTGTCTCGGTGCAAGTGTGCCTGAAGAATGGCAAGTGGCTTCCCCTTTTTTGGATATTACTTTGTGATCTCCTTTAATTTCTAAAGTTTTTGCTATTATGAAACATAATGTTAGATGTTTACAGCATAATACAATGTACATAATTGTGATAAAAAGTGAAGAAAAAAATCTTGAGTGTATATATATTCCTGTAGAAATTTATTTTTTACCCAGCAATAAGGTACTGGAAAAGTTTTAAAATGACCCTTAAAAGTGCTTGAATTTGACCTTGAAAAATGTGTACGAACCCTGATACATGTATATTCATGTAAAACTTAAACTTACCTATACTTGTACTTTTGTTCGTGTACTATTCCTATGATTGACTTTTTAACACAATATCAATAACTTTTACTTGTGTGACTTGTGAGTACTTTTTAAAACACTGTTTAAAAACAACCCTTGTTCAGCAGTGTACTTCAGTCTTCACATATGCAATTTCTTCTGATTGTGGCATTTGGCTTAAAAGAAACATGCATGTAAACTCCAGGTTGTGACTAAACTTCACTTTCTAATTGCTGCTTTTGTCTTCTCAGGTAAAAATGCTCTTCATTTGTCTTCAAGAAATGGACATTCTCTGTGTGTGCAGAAGCTCCTGCAGGTAATGTGCCGTCATCCCCTTAACACTGTTTGCACCGGACTGATACTTACTCCTGTGAGATAATGTGCCAAATTACAAGATATTGTCTCACATTAAGATGTTCTTTGCACTCGTAGTTTCTTGTTGTGTATCTACACACTCTACTGTACAGTATATATTTACCACTGAGCAGCCTCCCAGTCTCTGGCCACTAAGAGCAGTTTCCTTTTTAGCTCCTTTAAATAATTATTGCCGAACAGCTCTGGCAGCTGAGCCCGCTCCGTATCGGTCAACAGTGGGCCCTGTTGAGTCACCATGACCCACTGGAGGATTTATGTGTTTACAATGAAGGGGCTATCGCTGCAATATTGTGCTCTCATAGCATCGTAGCCCCTCCCCCTGTGATCTAATGGAGGTCGCGGCTGTTGGCAGGGGGTTGTCAGTGGTGTTGACAAGCCGACCCTCCTGCAAACCTGCCGTCCATTCTTGGTGCCGTCATCACACCAGACATAGCAGCTGGACGCCAACACCCCCCTCCCCCACCACCTCCACTATCTCCCCTCCGTCAGCTGAACCCTCGAGGTATAGGATATCCCCCCTCCACTGCTCCACCGTCAGCTCCCATTGCCGCTCTCCCCCTCACCCCTCTTAGCTTTGTCATTTGAGCATGCTGCTAATTTTTGGCCCTTGTTGCTAGAGAGAGTTGTTTTTTTTTAGTCGGGCCAGAGCTGGCTGGCAAGCTTACCCAGCAACATCAGGCCCCTGTTAGCATTGAGTCCTCAAGGCGTCATAGCAGGCCCTCATCACCACAGAGGTGCAGTCACTGCTGTCCAACCAGCTGACTGACTGTGTAGAGATGTCACAGGCATATCAGCACAGCGCCACTTAGCCTAGTATGACCTACCCGCTGTTGACGCTCATGTTCCACTGACAGCCAATGGAAATAAATGATTTTGTCTTCTCCTCTCACGAATGTGATTGAGTTGTCAATCATATTTGCATCTTTTTATTTCCTCTAGCGTTGAATAATAATAAAATCCACACTCAACAACCAAATCAAGCACAATGCTCAGTTAATCAAATTATTGAAAATGCTGTATGGCCGAGTGCAGTATCCAAACTGCAGAACTATTAATGTTGTGATAAAAGACATACATGGGATACAAAGACATTTTGCTCTCCAGATGGACAAAAAGAACAACAGAAAACATGTTTGTTTATTGCAGTCTTGATTGTCACATCATCATGACTTGAATATTTTTTTTCTGTGAAAATGAAAATTGTGATCCAAATCCTAAAAGTAATCATTTCATATTCTTAATATCTGTGAAAATAATTTTTTTTTTTTTTTTTTTTGCCATATCATACCACTGTAAATGAAGCAAACTTTGTGATGACTGAGAGAAATATGTCATACTTGATCTATTGAGTTGTATTTAATACAGACGGCCAACCAGAGGGTATTTCTAGTGACTTGAAAGTGTCATTATTTGCAAAATAATTTTTAGCCTTTAGTCTTTTAGTCTCTTAAAAGGTGACACTATGCCTCATAATTAAAGTAGAACTTCATACTGAGACTTCTTTCCCCCCGAAACATCTTTCCATTTGTTAAAATTGTATTAAGCATTGTGGCTGAATATCTTTCCAGTAAATTTCACAATCTTTGTTTACAAAACTACTCTAGCTTGTCAGTGTTCATCCTGTGAACTTTCTGAGCTATTACTCTACGGATATATTTTACATTACAGGTCGGAGCAGCAACGATTAGTTAATCTTTTGAAAATAAATGACCAATTATTGTCATAATGAATCGGTTCAGTCATTTTTCAAACAATATGCTGAACATTAGCTGGTTCTAGCTTCTACATGTGAGGATTTGCTGTTTTTCATTGAGTTTTGAACTGTTGGTTGGACAAAAGAAGCAATTTGAAGACGTCACTTCGGGCACTGGGTAGCATGCTTGTGATGCTTGGTGAGCATTGTCTAAACTGTCATTCAGAAAATGGCTAAATTAGTAGCCTGATTACTGGATGTAATTATTGTTGAGTCTGAGCGTATCTGAAGGACAGTTTGGATGATGCTTTCACCCTGTCAGACAGAATTCATGACTGCATAGCTAAACATTTAGTTGACTAATGGTTACCAATGGCTTTTCAACCCATGATTATATCATTTCTTTAACCTTGTGTGGGCTCCTTCTACAGTAACATAACATACCTGAGGTAGATGGTGAAACAGGACAGGAACTCTGAGCTAGGCCGTCGATATGCGATGTGCTTTTGCTGGATGTATTGAAAGATTGCTCATGTTCCCGCCCTTAAATGCAAAAGACTTGTTGCACACGTGGCAACGAGCATCGTCTGCATCGATTCTCGTTAAGTATAGCCACACTCATGAAAATGTGTTTCTCTCAGCCTTTGCCACTCGGAGCAGGGTGTCTGTGTGAAGTGCCTTCATTTTTCAATACTTTTAGCAGAACCAGTGATGTTGGAGCTCATATGTTTAATACCCAGATTCAGGACCAAATCTAAAGGGTTCCATGGATAATTCAGCAATAAAGGAGTAACATCATTTTTTTCACTTGATTGTGTTGTGAAAACGTGTGCTTGTTATTTTACAGCACAACAGTCCAGTTGGAAACGTGGACCTACAAGGAAGAACAGCTCTACATGATGCTGGTAAGACCGACTCAAGAACTCAAGTATATTTTAGATTGCGCTGCAAACATCCAAATGCTCACATGAATGTTAAGGTCTTCAACATTAGAGGAGTTAAACAACAATTGTGTATGATAATGAAGAAGTTATGTCTGATTTTACTTGTTCATGTTTTTTCTGTACATCAAGCCAGTTCGAGGCTCCTGTCTGAGCTGAGTTGATGTCCGTGTGTGTTTCAGTGCTAAATGGGGTGAAATGATCGCAGCTGTTTTTGCTCTGTCTCTCCACAGTCATGGCTGGATGCCCCTCCAGTGTGAAACTACTCTGTGACAGCGGGGCTTCTGTGAATGCCAGTGATTTTGTGAGAATTGTTATTTCACTTAATTTCACACAGTGTGCTGTAATGGTCTCTTCTGGTATATTCTTTTCATTTTCCATGCTTGTAGTTGTCATTGTAGAAAAGTGTATTGTCGGCCCGCTCGGTAAAGGGTTTGACCTTGTTGAAAGCAGTCAGTAACTGCATGTACGGTCAATCTGAGCAGCACTAAAAGGTATTCAATAAAACCTCCTTTAGTTCACTTGAATGAGTGTTTTCTATATTAAGACCTTGTTTTTGCTTTGAGATGAAATATGATTTTTAGGGTTCAATCAAACTTTATTATTGTCATTGGAAGATGTTGACGGTTCTCAGCCATCTAGGTAATTGTAGTTCTAAGTGCTAGATTGTAGGCAACTGGACGTTGTTTTACTTGTATTTATTTGTATGTCTCTGGTTTTTCTCCAGGATGGCAGGACACCTCTGGTGCTGGCAACCCAGATGTGTCATCCACGCATCTGTCAGCTGCTGCTGGAGCGAGGAGCTGATATCACCATCCGGGACAAACAAAACAAGTAAGAGATATCCGCCCTCGTTGTGTCGGTCTTTGGTAGAATTGGCAAATTTGAATAATTGGGGACCTTTGTTGCTCAAAAAGAGGCAGCTTTTGACACATGTTGTTGGTTGATAAGTTAAACAAGTCACACTGTTTGTATTTCTGTTGATTTCCTTTAAGTGACAGCCTTTTTGCCTGTTTTTGTATTCCTCTGCAGAGGTGTTGGCCATGGCCAAAGGAATTATGTTTTCAGGTTGTCTGTCCCATTCTTGTGAACATTAAATCTTAAGAACGTCTCAGGGAATTTCTTCAGATTTGGCACAGATATCCGCTTTGACTTGCAGATGAACTGGTTAGATTTTGGGGGTCAAAGGTCCCTGCGACTTCATAAAACACATTTTTGACCTTCACTGAATAATTCAAAAGATAATTTTTAAATGCCATAACTCAGGAACAGCCACTTGACTGGTGTACGGAGATGCAATCATGAGGCGGTAATTCTCTGACTGTTTCTGATGCCAATATCAAGTCAAAGAAAATACTGTACACTCTGTATTGGCTATTAACATTTATTACAAATCATCAAGACCAAAAAGGTATTTCTGTGGGGCATTTTGGCTGACTTGCCTTGAAAAAACTGGATTATACAAAACTTAAAAAAAAAAAAAACAGGGTAAGATAGGTGATAAATATGTGTGAATGTAGAAAACTAAAGCAAATAGATCATTTTTAGTAAGGGAGACCTTGAAAATCACTAATAATGTTGTTGCATACTGAAGTCTCAGATGTTTTTTAAGGATCGATTCATAAAGCTGAAGTCCATGTGTGTTACATGTTGCATTAGTGTCATGATTTCTCAAGTTTAAATGCTGCAAAAACAAGAGAACTATTTTCGGTGTGATATAAGTTGTGTCATCTTAACAGTTCAATACAGTTCTGCCTGACAAATTTATTGTTGTGTCTCGGCATCAATTGTAGCACAAAGCAACAACAGTCCTTTTGATATTAAAAGAAAACAGCCAGATATGGTGACAAAAAACAGGATAAATCAACCTAGTTGAGCCAACACAGCACTTCATTATTCAGCAGTAGTTGAACAAACACCAGGTGAATTGAACCGTGAGTGGATTTGGGAGCTCTAGTTTGTGGGATTTTCTTGCTCATGGACGGTTTTCTCTTTTGACCCCCTCAGGACAGCGCTGATTCTGGGCTGTGAGTACGGCTGTAAGGATGCAGTGGAGGTGTTGCTGAAGAGCGGCATTGACGTGAAGGCGGTTGACGGCTTGGGTCACGATGCATTTCACTACGCTCGCCTCAGCAAAAACCCGGAGCTTCTTGCAATGGTCAAAAGTTACGTCGAAAAAGCCACCAGAGGTCAGATAATAAAAATGTCCTTCGGCTGTTTGTTTGGAATAAAAAAACTGACCACGATAATTAGGTGTTATTTCAGTGAGTCACTAACTCCTGCAGACAACAGCAAATGTGGCACTTTTTCATTACACTTGATAAAATAGGTGAAAACAATAATGCATGCAGGGAAAATGTGATATCCTGATGCTGTTTTGCTTGTTTTCCCCCCATTGGTTAGTCAACATAATTTCACAGTTGAGGGTTGCAGATTTGCAGAACATAGAATAATTAACACTGCACTACATTCTGTGTGAATTTCCTTTTGTAATCTTTATTTCATTGAGTCTTTTCAACATCTTTTTATGAGCTCTTTTCTTTCTTTTAAGCATGTCTTTCCTCTTACATGTTTTCAAGTAACACTCTGCTCTGTAAACATACTTCTTTTTCAAATCATGAACACATACAGCAGGAAATGTATAATCTGAACATGTTGTTTTATTTTTCTGCTACAGATAAAGAGGCTGCAAAGATTGAGCAGTGGAAGAGACAGGTAATCTCGCAGAATTCATTTCAAAGGCATACATCTTCCATTCTGCCTGACCAGTAATGAGGAGCAGCTGTTATTCTCCACACTTCTTTACATATTTTAGAGGAGATTCATGTCAACATGTAGCGTGACAGGAATAGCAATGAACTGACATTTGTGCAACCATTTTCGCCTCCTCGGTCCCTTTTGTTACAAGATGATAAAGGTCAGGGCTGCTCGCTCTTCAAAGCCATTGTTTAGAGACCTTCCTGTCTGCCATTAGTACATTTGGCGCCTCAATATTCTGCATTTTCTGCCAGTTGTTATTGTCTTTGACTTGCTGCTGTTTAATTCAGCCGTTCCCAAACCTGTGACATACTCAGATGTACATGACTGCCATCTAGTGTTTATTATTGGGAGTTGTGCCATGAACTTGTCCACCCTGTGGTAATGCCGTTTGTTAAAAACATGTCCTGTGTTATCTGCAGCATTCAGTGGAGCGATCAGAGGCGGCTGAGGTGAACAGAAGGGATCAGATCATACATGTAAGTGCTGTGACTTCCCCACACATGTTCACTTTGTTTCATTAAAGGTGCAATATGCAAGAATTGGCATCCTGTAAAATTCCTATTCAAAACAAATAGTTGTTATTCAGATGATATGCTGCACCCTAACTGCTGCTAACAGTAGCTGCCAATGGCTATTTAGCTCAGTTAGCCCTGCAGCTAGCAGTCTAGAGTGAGAGCCGGGAGCGAGATGGGCTGCGACAAGCTAGTTAGTATGCTAGCTGCAGTAGTTGGCTCTGCAACAAAAGTAAAACTGAAATTTGTCAAGGTCCAGTTACTGAATGATAAATATATAACAACTCATTTGTAATTTACGGATGTGGATGTCTTGATCAGTCCTATATTTGTAAGTTTTATGGTTTTGTTATTTAGCTCTCAGTAGAGTGTATACCTCCACCAAGGCCCAACAGTCACAGTAAATTCAATCAAATCTAATCCAATATCAAATAAAACATATTTATTTGTATTTTTATTCTGATCTGCATCAAATTGTACTCACTCATAGATACCAGTCACATAGATGCCTTAGATGTTTTTCATCAAGATGCCTGCATCATTTCCTGAGAAACCTCCTATCTCACAATGTTTAAAAAAAAAGTTAACAAAAAGTACAATAAAGTCCTGGATCTCTCCCTTTAACTTGATCTGTATCATAAGTCAATTTTGGGCTGACACACATCCGCCATCCACATTTTGTGGAAATCAGTGCAGTGATATTCTGCTGACAAACAAACCAACAAAGTAGACTCCAGTGAGACCCTGACCTCCTTGGCATGAGTAATACAAGCAGATAGTTGCTAGGCTTTACAGATCGTCAGTGGAATACCAGTTCAGCAGGGTATAGGGAATACCTATAATAAAAATGAAAAGTAATCAAAGTATCAGACATCTAGCAAGTAAGGTAGAGAATGCTATAGCCCCCGCCTGATGGGCCTATCCAGGGTAGTGCTTGGCCATTTTACTCACAGGTAGATTAAAGTTTGATGTTTTCATGTGTGTTTTAGGACTTGGAGAGGCAGAACGAGACCCTGCAGGACAGTCTCATGAAGTACCACCAGGAGCAGAGAGCCCTGTTAGATAAGGTCAACATGCTTCAGCAACAACTCACACAGGTAAACAACACAACGAGACAGCAGACAGCTGAGCTAGAAAGAAAGAGCAGTTCAGCAAAGACCTCGAAGTGTAATGTCCTTCAGCATTAGCTTCTTTTTTCAGTGCTCATAATTTTCTGTTGATGGGTAGATCTGACGTTCCTACAAGAGGATTTTGCAAATATTATGATAATAACTGAGCTAAGTTGTGTTCTCTTGGCCTTGTATCATAGGTCTGACATGATAAATCAAGACAAAATGTGTTTTAGGACATGTTTAATAAATCTTTTTCATAGGGTAGAGCAGGCTTTGGTACAGATTGCTTATGTTAAAGGCGAGTGACTTTAGTGCTTCATTCAGTGAGAATGATAGATTTCTCAGTATTGGCTGAATGAAAAATATGTTTTCACAGGAGAACAAAGACATTCTATTAAATACATTTTAGAGGCATAAGTCACTGACTACATAATATGCTCTTTCATCTGCAGGAAAAGATAACTGTGGAAGACACCCAGAAAGAGGTATGAAACTCATGATTGCTCTGACATTATGACATCTAAATTGTGTTCTGTCTCTGGTTGTAAGGATAATAATCAGTATGACATTATAATTAACAAGTAGAAATCATGGGTGCAGTTTGTAGACGGTCTTCAAGTACTGTCTGACCTCTGAAACCTAAAAATAAAGGCTGCATTCCAATCAGCGTTGGAGGTCGGAATTTCCTGGTTGAAATTCCCAACTTCTGACCTCCAGGCGTTCCAGGTGCACGACGCCAAAAGTGAACAAAAGACTTTACTGACTGTAACAGAATGATTTGTCTCAGCTGTTCAGCCATCTTGCATAGATAAGGGAAATAGAGCAGCGAGAAAAACACACGAGATAGAAGAAACCATTATATATTTTGTCGTGCATCATTTTGAACCTCAAAAGGTGTTTAAATAATCCATTCACTCACTTAATACAAATAATGTAGTCGATAAATACACCCTTCCCACTTCCCATGGGTGCTGCCATTGTTGTGTGGTGCCAGACAACTGCTCCCTTGTGAAGCCTGTGTAGATGGATGTGCCGTGAGTTTACAAGTACTAGAGTGGCGTTCCATTGTACTTTTTCTGGTATGAGGTGTAATGTTCAACTTCCAAGTTGTCTGGAACACAGCATAAGAGCCGAGGATGTAGGCGGATTGGAGGATGTTGCCAGTGCTGTGTCAACACCGAAATGCGCGTGAGGAAGTGAAGGGGAGGAAAAAGGAAGGCAGCACAGTCTGAAACGCCACTTGAATGGTTCTTAATAGCACTTGATGACATCCTATCAGGTAGTTCAGGAATACAGGTCAAGTGCTGTGGTAATTTATTTTGTGACTTCATGAAATAAGAAAATAAGTGTGTTCCAGAGTTTTAGTTGGTTCCAGAGTTTGATTTTAGTTGTGAAAGAAAGACCAACAAAATAGAAAAATTCAAAGTCCTCAGAGAGCCGTTCTCCCATTAAAGCTGCAGTCAAGTTGTAATACTTTCATGAACTTCAGTGGATCAATAATCGTCCATATGGTTTATTATTGTGGGCACAGCTGAGCACAAACTGTCCTACAGAGCAGCTGTGTTTTCTGGGGGACTGTCTCGGCGTTCTTTGGATGTAAAAACTTTGCTTTGTGAGAACTCTCTGGGGATCGTCTACTCTGCTCCCTGAGGAGCTTATTTTGCTCCAGACTTCTTCAGCAAGCTTCTTTAATGCTGGTACTACTTTTATTGATTTTGAAGCACCTGCAGTAGTGACACAAACACACAATTTAGCTTGTGAATAATTTAGTAGATATCTGGTAGAAGACCACAACAGTCACTCTGTGTTTAAGTCCCTGGTGTGTGGCTGCATGTTCTGCGCGTTTCTCAAAGAGGCGCACATATTGATTTGTATAAAGTCTAAACACAGTCCTGAATAGATGGAATCAGTTCAATCAAAGTGCATGTATTATCTTTATAATGTCATATAATAAACAAAGATCTACATTGTATTTCCCATCATTCAGTCAGTCACCTCTTCCTTGAGTGTTGTCTTGCTACTCACGCCTTTGCTTTCATGTCGAATCAGAAGGAGCAGCTGAAGTCAATACTCGGCACCAAAGAGAGAGACGAAGGTGCTCGAGGCCTGGAGACTGTCAAGGTCCAGCTCCGGAGCACTATGGTCAGTGACATCATGCATACCTGAATCTACTTTGAAGCTTTTATCTTCTTTAATCAGAGATGTTTTGATCTGTATGCTGACTTGCAGCAATAAGCATATTGCTATGAAGTGATTCTTGAGCTTTGATGTCTATTTTTGTTGCTCTGAGAATTCAGGTCGCATATTTGAAGTCTGAAAGTTTTTAAGTGAAGTTCTTTGTCAGTTTACTTACTAACTTAGGAGGTAAACTTAGCTCAAATTGTTGCAGTCCTGCAATGAATCCTCCATCTATGAAGGTTATATTGTTATAGTATTTGTTGAAGCTGTTTTTCAGAGGTGTTGATTCAATCGTACGTTCATTTTAGAGGATGTAGTTTATTATGCTGTTCCAACTGTATAGCATCATACTAACATGTGTGGTGTATTATTTGTCAGCCTATTTATATCAGTGAGAGTATTAGTAATTTCAAGATCTGCTTTAAGAAAATCCATAATACATGTGACCATCACAGTAAGTTTTTGAACTAAATTGGTTCTGCTAAATGTTTTTATGGTATTGAGATAAATACTGTTTTTTAAATCAGGTCTTGAATGTCTCAGTGCAGCCATGTAATGAGTGTGTGTCTCTTTGTATTCACAGGGCGACTACTCTGGGCAGTCTGTTATCAAAGGTTAGCTTCCTTTCATGCCTTACATCTTAAAGACATTTTTTACATCATTATTTCAGACTTCACCAGCCGAATATAACAATGTTATGCTTGTCTTTCAGGTAAAGAAAACATTCTGGTCAAACAAGCTCACAGTCTGGATTCTGACCACGTAAGTTGGAACAGTTTCTTGTGACTTGCCATTTATTAAATTAGAGTCATTATCTGTTTACTTAGTCATTTATCGATGTTCAGACTACTAGCAAAAATCTGTTTTTTTGCATTTCCACATTGTTTCCAGATTGATTTTAGGAAATCTGGGCAACAGAAACCACATGAAATGCGATTTTTGCAAATCGGATCCAAAACACATTTTGAGGTGGTTTAAACTGCGATACAAATTGGATTTCTACCGATGCGACTCAGTCCGGATGCTCTGGCTGGATTTCAAAGTGCCTTTTAATTTCAAGTCCAGAGAGAAAGAAGTGAGCAGCCACAGAGAAAAAACAGTCCATGAACATTCACAGTGAAATTATTTGTCTGCTCTGCATCTTGACGGCATGATTGTTGGGAGAGGAAGATGATGGGTATATATCTCATATACTTATGTGTCTGCACGCTACATCACCAGTGTACAAAGTGACTAATGCAGTGTTACCACAGCAACCCGTGCAAATCAGTTGGCGTTGTCGGGACATAAAAAATCCAATCTGATCTCTTCCAAATAACAGTGCAGACACAACAAATCTGATTTGCCTGCTGTCTGAACAAAGCCAAAGCAGTCTCTGTCAGCAATCATTAGTTTAAAACAGACCTGTATTAAACTGCAAACACAGTTCCAGTCTTCTGTCTTTCATTCGTAAAAGAGTAAAAGTGACTAGTTATAATAATTTGGTCACATTTGTTGTGTATCTGTATCACTGTGTGTTTTCCCTCCTCCTCTGCAGGTGCTCCAGAATCCCTCCATGTCACAGTCACTGTCCAGACCTCTAGAGAAGAGTCCGCCCTCTGCAGGCTGGGACCTCTCCGCTGAACTGGATGCCCTCCGACTTGAACACGAAGCGGTCAAGAGAAGACAACAGTCGGCGGAGGAAGAGGCAGCGCGGCTTAACACCGTCCTGAACCGTAGAAACCGAGAGTGCCAGGAGCTGGTTCAGAGCAGAGACACCATCCAGAAACAGGCCGACCAGCAGATTCAAGAACTGGAAGACGCCTTGGGGGACGTCCAGAAGCGGATGCTGGATTCTGAGTGTAAAGTCAAACAGCTGCAGGCCCATGTGGTCGCTGTGAAGGAACACTTAGGAGGTCAGGCGACAGAAGAACTGCGTGCTCAGCTCCAGGATATCAAGGCCAAGTATGAAGGTGCTTCAGCTGAAGTGGGTCGAGTTCGTAACCGCCTCAAGCAGAGCGAGAAGGCGTTGGAGGAGTACAAGAGCAGCGAGAGCCAGCTGGCAACTGAGGCAGAGAGGCTGAACCAGGACCTGGATGCTCTGACTGCAGAGAGAGACGATCTCACAGAAACTCTTTTAGAGATGGAAACCCAGCTGAAACAGGCCCAGACTAAACATGGCAACACGGTACCTGCTGAGAAGTTCGACAACATGAAAAACCTGCTGACCAACGCTGTCGACGAGAAGGAGCGTCAGCTGGCTGAGCTGAGGGAAGACTATGATCGTGTGCTGGAGGAGGTGGCCGAGCTCCACCGGAAGCTGGACAGTCCGTCGTCCCACAGAGGATCGGGAGCTTCTGAGGAGCAACAGAAGATACAGGCCGCTTTAGAGGAGCAGAATGCTTCATTGAAAAGAAAACTTGTGGATTTGACCGCCAAATCCCAGGCGCTAATCCGTGAGGTCGAGGAGAGCGAGGAGGAGAGAGATATTCTACGAGAGCAGCTGGATGAGTTCAACAGCAGGATTGAGACGGACTTTGTACCCATGAAGGAGCACGAGGAGGCTCGGAGGAACATGGTGACAGCTCTGGAGGAGCTGGAGGACAAACTAGTGGAAGCCAGTGAGCGTTATGGAAAAGCAGAAGCACAAGTTCATCAGCTTCAAAGTGAGAGGGCCACGCTGCAGGAGAACGTCAGCAACATTCAGAGTTCCACACAGAGTGAAATAGACAGTCTGAGGTCTCAGAACACTGATCTAATGAAGAAACTTGAACTTTTGCAGACTAGATGTGAAGACAAAGATAAAGAGTGTGTGCAGCTGAACACACACATCCAGACTCTGACGCAGAGCGTGGATGGAGAGTATGTTCCCAGACAGCAGCATGAGCAAGTGAAGATGGAGCTAAG
The DNA here is from genome assembly GCF_900880675.1 of Sparus aurata. Classification (NCBI taxonomy): domain Eukaryota; kingdom Metazoa; phylum Chordata; class Actinopteri; order Spariformes; family Sparidae; genus Sparus; species Sparus aurata. The sequence goes on along the minus strand of NC_044190.1, from coordinate 7,712,432 downwards.
TTCCACCTTAGAGAGTGTCAAAGCTGAGATGTTGAAGTTGGAGACCAAGGAAAAAGAAAGTGGGGAAGAGATGAAGAAGGTGAAAGAAGGAAATGAGAAGTTGAAAGAAGAGTTGGAAAAAGTCCTGTTGGAGATGAAAAAAGACTTTATACACGTAAAAGATCACAAAGCTGCCACAGACAAGTTGAGTGCTGCTGTGGTCGAGGCAGAGAAGAAAGCAAACGAAGTGTCAGCGATGTATGTGTCGGCTCAGAAGGAAACAGTGAAGCTTACCCAAGAACTGGAGGCTCAGAAGAAAGAACTTGATACCATTCAGGAGGCTATTCAGTCCAAGTTTATCCCAGTGACCACGGCTGAGGAGAAAGAGCATGCATACAGTTCCCAGGTGAAGGAGCTGACAGCCAAACTTGTGGAACTGGAAGAGAAGTATAACAAAGAAAGGTCTGTCGGACAGAGCAACCAACAGGAGAAAGAGAAGCTTAAAGTTGAGATGGAATCTGTTCAGCAGAGACTAGACTCTGCTCTAGTTAACAGTGAAAAGCACAAGGATGTGGAGGAAAAGTTCAATGGCAAATTTGTGGAATTGACTCAGAAGTTTGCCGACTTAGAGCAGCAGCACAAGGAGGTGATGTCTCAGAACGTCGATCTCCAAGAGCAGAACGCCCACTGCAACACTCAGATCCAGAATCTCCAGGAGCGTCTGAAATCAGAACTGACTCGGATTTCAACTTACGACACGGAGCTCAAAGCCCTCCACGATGCCATGCAGCAAGCTCAGACTGACTGCAAGAAAGCAAAAGAGGCTCAACAGGAGGAGGTCCAGAGGGTCTGTGCCTTACAGAAAGAACTGCAGGAATACCGCGTGGATCAGGCTTCTCAGCTGCAACAACAGGCCAAGTCTCAGGAGGCCCTGGAGGCTGAAGTCGCCAAGCTTCAACTGGCTCTCCGTGAAGAGGAGGAGAACAGCGCCCAGAGGGCTGAAGACGTGTCCGCACTGCAGTCCGAGCTCCTTCAGGCTACGCAGGCCCTCGAGGAAAATCGCTCCAGGGAAGACCAAATGAACCAGCTGAACAAAGAGAAGCAGCAGCTGGAGGAGGAGGCTGCCAACCTGAGCAGCAAGCTGTTGAGCTTAGCAGAGGAATGTGAGAAGGCCCATCGGGAGACGACGCAGGCAAAGGACAGCGAGGGCAGAGCGAGGACGGAGATGGAGTCCGTCCAGGAGAAGGGACGAGCCATCGAGAGAGAAATCAGGGAGCTGAAGGAGCGATATGACGAGTCGCTCAGCACCATCGGTGACCTGCAGAGGAGGATTCAGACATCAGCTCAGCAGACTGAAGCCAAAGACAAGAAGGTAGTAAAAACATATTTAGTGGTGCTTCGTTATGGTTTATGGTCAAACTCAGCGTCACTATATCCAAATACCCAAGCTGCAATGTTTGACTAACAGCGTTACAGTGAGGTGCTGTAGTGCTGCAGAGATGTCCCAGCCTACAGAGCTTTGTTTTTTAGTTTGGTCCCAACAAGTGTCACATCATCATGGTTTTGACAGTTTTGTCAGTCAAAATGAAAGTTAAAATGTGTTTAACTATAGCTAAATGACACCTCTATCTTGTGAAAATGTAATGATCCACCACTGAAAATAATTTCTGCAAGTAAATTTGTAGAGAAATCCGGTTTGTTTCTATTTCTGGGGATAAAAATCTTCTTTCACCTTTGCAGTGTGATTGGTAAAGTAATTAAAAATGTATGAATAATAACGTACATTTTTGTGTGTGTCAGATCACGGAGTTGTTGACGGACGTTGAGCGATTGAAGCAGGCACTGAACGGTCTGTCCCAGCTGGCGTACACGAGCAACGCGCCCAATAAGAGACAGACGCAGCACATCGACACACTCCAAGCCCAGATCAAGAGCCTACAGCAGCAGCTGGCTGTGAGTGGACATGCGTCACATACTGAACATGTGTTAGGGAAGATTAAGTTAATAAATGCATACACCGCTTCATATTAATGCGATTTACTGCACATTAGTGCACACATCTATTAAGTCTTTCAGAAAAACTTGTGGAGCCTAGTTTCTCTATTTTTATACACACTGATATTTACAGAGTTTACTTAACAGAGTTCATGCAGCAACACTTTGGCCTCAAAAACTTCAATCTGCTCTGGTTAGTTAGAAGAAGAATGCTGGAAATTACATGTTATGTGTACGGTATTTTAGTTTTTTGGCTCATCATGTAGCTCAGAGAATAAACATTTTATACCAAAAACACATTTTAAAACATTTTCTTTCTTTCTTTAGCAGCATATTAGCTCTTTATTAGTCATCATAAAGTGCTTATTAATGCCATATTCCACCTCAACTAAGAGTTCTCCCTCCTTAGTTATTAGTTAAGCCTCACTTTGCAATGGGGAACATATTCTGAGTTAGAACAAAATATGACTTATTCTTATTTTGACGCTATAAACACTTCATAGTTTGTTTATCACACAAGTGCAGAGCATATTTATGAAGTCTTATTCGGAGAAGAATGATATTGGCCAGCTGAAGCATCAAAGTTAACCACTTTTCTCTCTCTTCTGCTCGATAAGGATGCTGAGAGGCAACACAGAGAGGTGGTTTCAATTTATAGAACTCATCTACTCAGTGCAGCACAGGTGAGTTTATCTCTGTTTATTTTCTTTCTTAAACTCTGAACATTGTTGATGAAAAATGTTTGCTCGGTTCCCTTCATTGGTCTTAATTAAAATAATTAGTTTCTAAACAATAAGGAGGCTGAACTCAAAGAGATTCAGTGATTGGATTTTAGAGCGGAGTTAGTGAAAAAATAATTGGCACAAATGCCCTTAAATATAACTTGTTTAGGAAAAGAGATGAATGATTTCATTAAAACCAACATGACTGCCTGAAAAATGCTCCAATTATTTGATAAAAATCTGTCTTTGACACAGTGTATGTTAAGAGCTAAATGTTCAATGAAAAAAAGTATAGATTTCTGACTCGAAGCCCTTCATAGCTTGTTTATCACTTAACTGATGGTCTTAAAGTCATACAATCATTATGGCAACAGAATGTAATTCTCAGCAGAGAAAGACGCAAAGAGAACCAGAACTGCTCCAGCAAATGGTGGGTCTGCCACAACAACTGCAGCAAGGTTTCATTTAGCTTCAAGTCACTGTTGCTGAGAGGTGAAATAGATCTCTGAATGGTTGATTGACACACTGGTGCTGCCAATTCAAAGAATAAATGATCACACTATTGTAAGTATTAAATAATATGTAGAAAACAGGAAAATAATTTCATGTTCTATCAAATCATGGCCGTGTTTTTGACAAGATGCAAGTTAAGCCACATTTTAAGACCAACTTTCAGCACTTTGTCACCATCCAAAAGCAAAAGGGAATTCATGCGTTTGCACCTCAGTGAAATGTGTCGTTAATATTGCCTGAAAGCCTGCTGAGTGTTCAAGGAGAAGTGTAATGGTTGGAAATCATTACACTGTAAATAATCCTGGCTGAGATGGATGTGGTACAGATGGATTAACTGAAGCCCATCGTGTGTTTTGTGTTCTAGGGACACATGGACGAAGACGTCCAGGCCGCTCTACTACAGATCATCCGCATGAGACAAGAGTTTGTGTGTTAAAGGTTCCTCCAAAACAAAAAGCTGTCGGCTGACTCAAATTCTCACATCTCCCACTGCAGAGTCCCCCGCTGTGGCCCCTGTGGGTGCCCAGTGTGTGTGTGTGTGTGTGTGTGAGTGTGTGTGTGTGTGTGTGTGGCTGCGCTGAAATCCATGTTTTTGTCGTACGGCTGCACTTTGGTTCTCAAATATCTCAATCCCTGTGTTGTGAGTCAAAGTGAATAACTGTATATTTTAAAATACAAATGTGTTGTTTCACCCTCAATAGAAACGCAGCCAATGAAAACTGAATTTATTTAAACAATGATATTGTATCAAACTGACCTGTGGACTGATTTTGATATAATGATCTTCATATATGCAGGAACATTTTTCCGTCGTTCATTCAAAATGTGGGAAAAAAGGCAATTCCATACATTTCTGTTGAATCTCTTATAAATGCAAGTCTCTGTATTTTCACGCAGCTTTATCGGATTATATTTAGTGTAATGGGAGTTGTGTGACATGTAGACCTCTTCTGTAGATGACTCACTCTTGAAATGCTCAGCTGAAATGTAAAACGGACATGAACACAAAGACCACTTTTCACATTCCCACCTAACAGTCAGCTCTGGTTTTTAACAGCAATGTTTTCCAGAATTTAGAGGACAGGTTCACATTTTTTTCAAGTCTGTCTTTAAATGTTAGTCGGGTTCCTGTAGAAGTTTTGTTTCCTGCAGTAATTCTTTGCAATTCTAATGTTAGTGATTGGACTTAAAAATCGCAAATCTCATTCCCTGAAAATGTAGTCAAAGGTCCCATATTATACTCATTTCCAGGTTCATGCTTATACTTTCAGGTGTCGACGAGAAAATGTTTAAAAAACGCGCGACTTTTCTCATTCTATCCAGTGCTGCAGTCCCTCTATTCACCCTTTGTCTGGACACTGAATTTGAGTGCCTGTCCCTTTAAAACCCCCCTCCTAAAAAAGCCCCGCCTGGCAGTGACATCACAACCTTACAGAAGTCCTAGCAGCTCGTTTGAAGGCACAGTTCCTGAATACTTGCTTTGAGGATTTGTCTGTAGATCGAGCATTTTGATGCTTTCACAGGATTTATTGTAATTATTATTTGTTGTAAGACTGCTGGTATAAACCTTCCACCGGGACACCAAAAGAGAAAACCACAACAACCTCTGAGCTTGAAGTTACACGCTGATAAAGCCAAGTTACTCGAACACTAACATACAGTAGCCACTAATGTTATGAACGTAGACTAGCTAGCAGTTTCTATCTTCTCTTTTGCGGGGACTTGGCTATTTTAAATACAAACGATCCAGAATGTTTCTAGCTCCACGCCATAATGATAATTGGTGCAGCCGGACGTTTCTGTAGCGCTGACAGAGAGCTGTGGAGAGAGATTTATCCACTGTAGCAACTAGGCTGCTTTTAATCACAGCAAGACCCAGAGACCACATGAGTGGATATCTTATAAAGTTAGAGTAACTTCAGTAAAACATTTCCATTTTACATTTTCACGGACAGTTCCTTCTCGTTGCAGTGAAAGTTTATTTAACAGAGTGAATTTTGGACTTTGGAATCCATTTATTTCACACATTGAGAATGTTCATTGATGATTACAGCAAACAAAACCTGTTTTAACAGACTTTAAAAAAAAATGTAAACCCATCCTTTAACACAATACTCAGATATCACCTGTGCATTGAAGGAGTTACTGATCTCCAGTCTGAAGCTGGCAGTGAAGAGATCCCTTCCTGACATGATTTGAAAGGGGAGTTGCTCTGTGGAGTGACTCGACTCGATCTCTTACATTTAAAAAGCACAATAAGAGGATCTGTTCATGTCCATTATGAAGAGAAGGGAAGGATCACAGGATCCAGTAATTGTGTCAGTGTACATGGGGGTATATGCGTATTGTTTTAACACAGACTTGAATCTCTCTTTTAACCTTGTTCATGTCGGTTGTAACACTTCAGCGTCTTTCTCCAGACTCATTTTTTGGCACAGTTTTCCCCTTCTGTAGATCCAAACTAGAACATGTGTTTTCAGAACAGTCCAAAGACCTGAAGATGATGAAGTCATCAGGATCTAGAACTGCTCGCCGTGTTGTCATGCGGTTCGATGGTTATGTGACAGATTCGACAGTCGTGTCACACACAGTCTCGTCTGTGCTGGATTTGAGTCGTGGGTGGAGGTGGAGCGGAGACCTCTTGCTGTGTCCTACAGTTTGCAGTGGCACGTCTACCTTTTTGTTGAAACCAGAGTGTCCTCTAGTGGTGAGACTTGGCAGGCCAAGTTGATAGAAATTGTAATAATCAGTGTGGCCCAGGGGTGCGCAGCAGTTGTTTGTGGAGGCTGTAGACCTGCACCAGTGACATTTATTATCAGTCTCACAGACAAATGAGAGAATATGAAATGTCAAACTAAATGTAAACTAAAGCGCTTGACCGTCTTCAGTGACGTTAAATGAAGCCTGACTTCATATCAAACCTGATGTATGTTGCAGCCTCCTAGAACAGCCTCTGCGCCCCCTGAGCCAGCTGCTGGTGACTCTTGATGGTGTAGTGTAGTGGTGTTGTGATTGTTGAGCGAGTCTCTCATGCCTTTCCACTGATATATTTTTCATAGCTTTGTACGACTTTAATTACTGTACTACAGTGTGACAATTCTGATATTCAGCAGGTCTGGAAGTAGAACGGCACAAAACTCGTCCCGGGTAACATTTTAACGTAGGAAGGAACAGACTCCTTCATCGATGTGGATAGAAGAACCGCCTGTCCAGCTGACACACCTCTCTGTTTTTTTTTATATTCTGGCCAAAAACTCTTTCACATGGTTTAAAAAACAAGATGCAGATGTTTGGGATTAACACTAATCGTTTTGAATATTTCTTTCTGTCGTCCCTCGACCGTTAACACAAACTATCAATAAAATCCAGTTAAATATGTAACACTGTTTACCAATCTGTTTGAATCGGTGGTTTTCTTTTGGCAATAATATTTGTGTTTGTGGATCAGTAATACGAAATCAATAAAAGTGCCTAACATAGAAAACTACATCTGTGTTCAAGTGTGTTTTGTTTTCAGTGCAGGGAGGAATTCTGTGCAGTTTGTTCCAGATGGAAATCCATCACAACCTTTTTATCATTACAAACTCCTGTGAACCGTTCAGGATTCAAACAGTTAAAGTAAAGATGTCATGTTAGAACATTACTCTGGTAAAAATGGAAGTCATAGAATCTGATATTAAATTAACTTAGGTATCAACAAGTAAAAGTAAACTGCACATATGTTTCCATGTATACACATTAAAGTGGTCGGGTGATTATTGGATGAGATCTTGAGCATTTTCCAATCACCAGAATCTGATTTTGTGTTGTTTTTTTTTATCTGCTTTGCCAATAAAATAAATTCTCCTTTGGCTCTGATGCCACGTGTGATTTGCAAGGTAACAAGTAACTAAAGTTATCAAATAAATATAGTGTTGTGAAAATTCAAATATTTGCTGCAGTAATGTAGTGGAAGGGCAGAAAATGGAAATACTCAAATCCAACTTTGAGGTACTTGAACTTTACTTAAGTGCCTCACTTGAGTAAATGTAGTTGCATTCCTTTACTGAATGTCACTATATTTTAATCGTTTGGTTTCCTCTTATGTTTCCAGATCAAATCCAACGATCTGATGAAGCAGCTCAGCTCATTTTGTTTTGTTCTCATTAACTCACGAATATCTAATTATGCAGAGAAATACCCGAGTATTCAGAGGTTTCAAGTAGAGCGGTTTACTGTTGGTGTGCTTCCAGCTCCACACACTCGTGCTTCCCTTGTGGGAACAGCTCAGTTCATGTGGTTTCACTTTAAGTACAATCAACCCAGGAATGAGAGCGAGTAGCTCTTTGGCACACGGCGCTCACTTTTATCTCTGAGCCCGTGCCTCTATTGATTTGTCTGTTGGTACTTTCTCTCTTCACGAGATTTATTTTTCATTATAGCTCTTTTCAGTGGGATGCTGAGAACAGAGGTCGCGGCTGTTTCACTTATCTCATTTCAGATAAATTCATGGCACGCAGCCGACGAGTGCCGCACAATTTTCCATTTAAAGAGCACAATGCGCTTAAATAGGCCTTCTGCTCTTGAAATCATCACGATTACTTAAAATACAAAAAAAAAAAAAAAAAAAATCATTAATACATGCCTCAAGAAGTTTATGAGCGAGAGCTAATTCATCCCGTATCCCATCCTCTGTCCACACACACACGCACACACACACACACACACACACACCCTCTAATTGATACAAGACTTGTCCTGGGTTTGATTCCTCTGAGAAAAGCTTGTTGGTTTCAAGTGGCAGCTGTCCCTCTCTCCTCCTCCTCCTCCTCCTCCTTCCTCGGTTTTATGATTCTCTTTTTTGCGGTCTGCGCTGAATAAGCTGTTCTCAGCAATTATGGCAAATACAATTCAATCTGTTGGTAGATCTCTCTTTAATCTCATTTCCAGGCTCCTAATCAGTCCCATACATCTACTTGCGGCCATTTGGTTTACCATGGTGACCCCGTTCCCGGCCACAAAAGAATCCCATCTTTATAAAATTCGTCATCCCGAGAAGGATCAGAGACTTTATTTATGTTGGAGTAAGCCCCGGCCGTCCACCACATGCCTCATGAGTGGTAAACTGGCTGAGGAAGCAGGCGGGTGGTTATATACACATCAGATACACGCCCACATCTTTGCTTCCAGTGCTCTGAGCTGTCACGAACGCTTGTCATCTCACACAGCAGAGCGCCACCTCTGAGCCGCCGCCTCCTGGAGGAGTCTGCTCGTGTTTGTGACAGCGTACTGTTATGACTACCTGACACCTGAAATGACTTTCTCGACCTCTTTCTCCCTCCTCTATGACCTGTGTGGTTAGAGGTCAACTTTTATAGTAATCGATGAATCTGTTTGAGTGATTTCTTCTTCAACAAATGTCCAAATTCTGACTTCCGCTTCTTAAATGTGGTTATTTTCAGGACATCTTATTAATTAATTAATCAATCAGCTGCAGCCACAGATCCCTTGTGCTCAACATGTTTGACGGTTCGCTCCTATAACATCGTCACTTGCGGAAAAGAATCCAAATCGATGCAGCGGAACAAGAGTCATTTTCATGCCACACTTTCTTCTTTCACTGCAAAATCTGGAGCCTTCATTACCCACAATGCAACTCAACCCCTTGCAGTTCTGTCAGAGATTCCGATTCGTTATGCTAGTGGCGGCTAATGTAACCTCGAAACCTGATGCCTGAAGCAGAGACGAGGAGCGAGCTGCAGAGGTCTGGTAGGCAGACAGATTTATTTCATTTTCAGACTTGGAGTCTTCGGCCCGGCTGACACAGACGCACGTGACATCACTTGTTTCATACGGCGGTGACGTTACATGTGTTACTTTGTGGACAGCCATTTTGAAACCTCGAGTTTGGCTGCTGTCACCATCCTGGTTCTTTTGATGCCAGAAGTGACATTATTTTTGAGGAGAGGATGGAGCTCGGGAGGAGTCTCCTGATCGGATCTGAAAAAGCGACAGAATCTCGCACCAAAACAACTGAATAGGTCCAACGCTAGTGTGCTGGACCTCCATTGTATAGTCCAGGTTGGTTTGATTCAGAAAAACATGGTTTGGGTTAAAATAACTCACCACCTGGTTCCACCTGGGACATCAACGGTCTCCTGGAGGAAAGTTCCTCCTCCCCCAATTTCACCTGCATTCCTCCTTTGCCACCATAATAATTTTCGTCCACAAGAGGTCACCACCTAACAACAATGGTCAATATGAGGCGTAATAAGCTGCTTTCACACCCTAACCTTGCATCCAGTGGAGTTGCCCCCGCCTGCTGGTTATGAGAAAGAATGCAGGTTCACTTGGTTTCACTTTTCAGACGTGGAAGTCTCTGTCCATATTGTATTGATTATGATAATGGATGAGTACAACTTCCCAAGAAATGTCAACAGACTCTGACAAATCTGTGGAATTCCCCTTTAATTTCAGTGAATACGATACTATAATATTTTGTGACCAGAAACCACCCAGCACTCTAATTCTAATGGTACCTGGCAAATGGTTTGTGTGTCAGTTAGTTTGTGGTCATTTACACAACTCTGTTTATGAAAATGCATCATGTGAGCACAAACCAGACAGAGCCGGAGCTCCTCTGCAGGACGGGGCCGTGTGACCCAAACTAGACAGGTGATCAAATTACCCAGAAGGACACCGGGGCTCTGTCCTATCATATCATATGTTCTCTTCCTCCCTGTTCCCTCTGCTTCCTTCCTTCCTTCCTTCCTGCTGTTTTACCTTTCGTCTGTCTTCCTTCCTTCCTGGTTAATTCCACAGGTCAGCTCAGTCAAGAGGTCTGTGCCACATTCGTCTCCCTGGTGTAATGGCTAACTATTTCTCTGTCTCTAATAGGCCATTACTCGGGCACTGCCGGTCGGCTGGCTTGTGAGGCTGCACCGGGGGGCAGCGAGCACGAGGCCGGGGGCCCCTCTTCTTTCATTAGTCCCCTGAGGAATCGGACTACTCCTGGCTCCGGGCCGAGACAGGCGAGGCCCCTTTAATGTTTTTGCAGAGCTCCAAAGCACTTTGTTGCCTCAATAAAGTTCATTTATGGGATAATAAGGCTCTGGAGGACACATGGTGCTGATTTGAGTTGAATGGTTTCAGCATGGCTCACATTCCCCGCTCCGTCTCTCCCATCTCTTTTTTTTACTTCATCTTGTTTCTTTTTCTTTCCCCCACTTCTCACCTTTCTCTTCTCACTCCCCCCTCCGCTCCTCATCTGCCGTCATTTATTATTCTTCCATCCAACACTTTGGCAGTGTAACTGTCTGATCCTGGGCTGACCTGGGATTTGCACACCTGGGAATGAGTAGCAGCGAGGGGGCAGGAGGCCCTCTCATTTCCCAGGATTTATTCCAGAGCTTTGAGGGGGGAAGGTTGCGGGGGTATATGAGGGAAGAGAGCCGATCAGAGGAATGAAAACCCTCAAGCCTCAAGCCCTGGCGGGAGGATCAAGCCTTACATGCCAAGGCTACACCGGAGCCGAGTACCCTGGTGGATCGCTGTATCAAAGGTGTAGTGTACATGCAGTGGATACAGGCGTTAAAACAGATCCATGGTTAAAACACCCACGCACACACGGATTAGAAGCAGGCCCACTCCTCTTTATTCCTTTGGTTATTACACACGAGGCTTACGTGAGTGTTGGCCATCTTTCCCTGAAACCCAGTAAGGACATTGTACACCGCTGTACGCTAAATGGTTTCATCTGAGTTCAGTGTTTTTCTTTTTCCCTCATTAGTAGTTGGTTAACCACTAATGCTCAGTGTATCTGCTCAGCTTTTCTTCCTCCCTTCATTGACTTAGCAAGAACCAGATGGGCCCAAACCGCCACATCTCCCTCTGCCGTCTAACTGTCATCCTTCCCACCACTTCTTTCACAATAATCTCTCGCTCTCAAACGGAAAATCGCCCCGGTTTTGCATGTCTGCTCGTGGCGCAACACATGAGCCGCCGTATGTGGTTTAATAGGATAAGGCTTTGGGGGCTGCTCGGTGCTCGGAAACACGGCTGAGGCCACCTCTGGCTGCTCCAGTCGTCTTAAAGACGTCGGGTCAGGCCTGAGGGTGTTAGCTCGACCTTGTTAGTGCGGTTGGAAAAGGCTGTGTTTGATTCAGTGATGAGGACTGGATGAAAAGCTGCGAGTCTGGAGGACTGGCTCGGATTTGATGTTGGCGTTTGGGAGACGCTCCATTTTCAATTGTGGGATCTCGGGATGGCATGCTGGTCGGGGAGCCAGTTCAGCCGAAACAGACCGCTGACACGAACGGTGCCTCAGCGCTACAGACTTATTGCATGTGAATGGGATAACTGTTACACATTACTCAGGTTTAAGATGGAGATATAGTACTGAGTGATGTGGACTTCAAGTATGTACCACTCGAGCAGGACCACATTTCTGTTTGAGTACGAATAAATCAAACAAGATACAACATGTGCGGCACGGACGAGAGCAGGCTTCACTTTCCTGTTGCCAGAACGGCCATAGGCTCCTTTCTGGGTGGAAATGTTGCGGAAGGGGCCAAAATCAAAAAAGCTAGAGCCTAAAAAAAAAGGAAGAATCCCAAAGGTTACAATTTTCTTCACTTTCTGGCTGGTCAATACGTGTCGATCTGTATCACTTCATCACATCATACTCGTGGTGAGTAAATGACATGTGTGCGGATTGTGTCTGTTGATCGGAGCGAATCAGAGAAGTCTGAGTGATGGTGTCACTACAGATTTTACTCTGAATAAATAAGGCCCTAATATAAAACACCTGCTTTGTGAATGGAGTTTGGTTGATTAGTGTCTCCGCTGGGAGCAGAGAGTATATCGTACCTTCTTTTAATTAACCTTGCAAACAGCATAAACTAACAACAGAAGTCTGTTTTGACCTCCTCTCAGCTCGTCGCTAACGATCCGGTAATTAGCACAAACAGCGACAAAAGTAAAGACATCGGTTCTGCTTTGCTGCAGCGATGTAATTAGCAGCCCTGCTCCACTGGTGCACCTCACTGTTGCCCAATGAGCTTTTCCAGGCGTTTTCTATGTGTGATCGTGGCCTTAGACATGCTAACTGAGCCCAACTAGCTGTGTGACTCTGCTCCCAGTCTGTATGCTAAACACAGCTAATCACCTCCCTGCCCCAGACAGAGGAGTGCGTTAGATCATCTCATCCAATTTTAGTGTTGCATAAAGACTGGAAACAGCTAGCCTAGCTCTGACTAAATCTGCTAATCAAAGCTTCTAAACCTCATTAATTTATACTAAATATCTTGAAGTAAAAACACCAAGTTGTGCTTTGACAGGAGTTGATATATTTACCAAAGTTTCAAATGATTAATATTATAAAAACAGAGTCTTGGATCACTGGGGTCTTCGATGAACGGTGTCTCAGGAATGATCAAACAGTACAGAGCTCGGTGTTCTTGAATGGCCCCTGATTGAGACCAGACTGAGACTAACTCGGAGCGACTTGTTGCTTCGTTTGCCTCCTCGTGCTGACCATGAATTAGCTCTCAGTTCAGCTTTGTAGTGGGCTGATGATGATGAAGCGGTTCAGGGGGTTCATTTCCTCCACAGCGCTGGAGCTCAGTAGCGAGGAGGTCAACAGGTCAAATGCTCAAAGTCTCTCCGCTGTCTCCTCCGGGGTTTCAGTTGCTGAGTTATGTCATGTTGGATCGGAGGCATTAACTCAGTCTCACTTCGGATCAGCTTTACAGGACGGAGCTGAGCGAGTCACGAGGCCGTGTGTGTTGTCACACCACTGAATTATACACATAAAAGGAAACTCTTGTCTTGGAGCAGGAGTTCAGATGTAAACAGGCTGTAAAACAGAGACATCTGTAGTCATATTTTTTATTTTATTCCACAGTTACAATCATTAGTCAACACGGCGCAGACATCTGACTTCCTTCATCTGGAAGTGTTTCTGCATCTCTGCTCACGCTCTCGATTGAAGTGTATGTTCTTGATATTCTCAGTTATAGAAACTGTATGTTCAGCATGTTTATGTTTAAGCATTTCTGAGTTTGTATTATTACCTGATTAATATTGTAACTATTAAAATTCTGTCCTTGAATTTCTTCTCCAAAACAACATAGTGCACCTTTAAGGCACTGGTCTGTCGCTGAAACACTTCCAAGACTTCACACTTGACTCCTCTACACAGAGAGAAATGTTATACTTTGTACTTCACCGCTGAAGTTAGCTGGTATAGATTAAGACTGTGCATACAAACCATATAATGATTTTATAAAACAAGATGCTCAGTGGCTAAGTTGCAGTGTGGGTAATGTAGGCCGCAGGTTTTGAAAAGGAGGAAGACTGTGTGGAATGTAAAAGGTCCAAATATGATTCAGGATGGTGAGCGTTCTCCTTCTCTGTGACATCCTGACAGAACTACACAAATAAAGAAATACAGAACTCCTAATTGGCTGTTATGATGTTCCCGCTCCTCTTCTGATCACTCGCTCTCACCTTAACGTCCTCCCTGCTGCGCTGTAACCTCATTTAACTGCTCTTTTTTTCCTTCTAATTAAACATAGCTGGAGAGCGTTGTCTTCAGATCCAGTGATCAGGTCGAAGCGTTCTCCTCTGTGATGTCGCTGCCTCTCCGTGTCTTTGATGCAAACTCACATTGATTGGAGGTTTCCCGTGTAAGAGCTCCCGTTCGCCTGATCAGAGTTATTTGTCTGTGATGAGCTGCAGATTTACAGTAGACTGTGTGTGTGTGTGTGTGTGTGTGTGCGTGTGTGTGTGTGTGTGTGTTAGTATGCAGGCGTCTCACAGGCCTGACTTTCATGGCCTCACTTCAGAGAGAGCCTTCCCTTGGCAGGCTCTGCTGCCCTTGGTGAGACCAAAGGGAAATATTTATAAATCATCCGCACAACAAATATTGAACTCAGCCCGAGAGGTCAGAGCCGTCCGACGGACAGCCTCTCTCTGCAGAAATGTGCAAACACACCTCCGAGTCTGCCCGCTGACCCATCAGATCATCCCTGGAACCACATCTCCAACCCACTTAGCTGTCTTATATATCACACACACTGTTCTGACCTATTAATACCGACACGCTCCCTCCGGGCCTGTGAGCTGCTGCTGCTGCTGCTGCTGCTGCTGCTGCTGGAGGATCAAATGTAAACATCTGGTGCTTCAGCGATGAGACGACTTCCAGCATCAAATCTCAGCAGTCTGTCTTCAGCTGCTGCATCTGCTGTTGGGTTGTCTGACCCATTTGATTTGACTAACACTGTATGAAATAACATGACGACTTTATATTCTCCTAAACCTGCTGTGACGTGACAGCCCAGCGATGAGGATAACATCTCTTTACTTTCTTTCCTTTTTTCCAAATATCCACAAGTGTCCTCTGGAGGTTACTGGGGAAATGATTATGGGTGATAAAGTGTGACAAAGCATCACGATGACTGACTGACAGTGGCACGTTTAAGTGTTTGCTAAACTAAGTGGGCTAGGCAATGATAAAAGTGTAAGACGTATTCTCTTGCTAACCAGTGGTGGGCCAATGGAGAAAAAGGGCACCAGCTCCAGTTTTCTCTGCTGGGATGAACCCGAGTGGGCATCTTATCATGATTTATCTCCACAGAAGTTCCTCCTTAAGAAGGAGCCATTCTGGTTACCTCAAACGAAGAAAGATTATATCAAACTTGAAGCCATTTTTGTCCACTGGATTAACTTTGTACTATTGAAAATCTGGGAATGTGTAAAGTCAACTTCAGATTGGCTTTGAATTTAGTGGATTATCCAAAGATCTGAATGTATTAATGAAAGTGGTGTCATTATCTCCTCACCCTCATGTTGATCTAAAGTCAGGTGAAGTTTGGTAGTCCACAAAACATTGCAGCAAAACAGCAGCATTGTTCTGAACAGCTGAGGCTGACGGGGACTCATTGTAGATAGGCCCTTTTTTTTTTTTGTGGCCACCATATAGGGGAGGGTGAGGCGAGGGGTGTTCAGTTGGTTGTGTCTGCAGCCTCACTGCTAGATGCCACAAAATCGTACACACTGGAGATGCGTTTGGAAAATACCTGACAAAAAGTTTGATTTGGTCCACCAGATGTTTCTAGTGAAATAAAAAAGAATCATAAAGCCCGTCAATTACGGAAACTTGGGATCCTCGTCTGAACAACACAGTAGGTGTTTTTGCCTGTAGCTCACCTTTAAGTTTCAGTTCTGGCCCATTTAAGGACAAAGTTAACGCCCCAGTACTGGAGAATATTCTGAAAAGAGGCTTGATATGTTATACGTCTGATAATTTCTTTTAAATCTCTGTATCCATTTGTTAAAAACTGCTAGACAATGTTCTCTCACTTGGCATCAACAGCGATCTTTAGTCCAGACTACCGATGGATGGACTGTAGTTAAAGAAACAGGAAACGACCTCAGACACCAGCTGATGAACATTTGGCGAGGCGAATGAAGCGTGCTGAAGAAGACTACACCAGCGCTCCCTGCACGCTGCTGATTTATAGGAACATAATGTTTCACAAACTGTGTGTTTGCAACATGAACATGGCTGCTGGACATCTGTGGGAAGAACTGCTCTGCACTTGTGGGTGTGTGGCTGTCTGTGTGGACTATCTGCGTGATAATTCAGTGCAACATAATCGAAACAGTGTTCCAGGAGTAAATCATGACTACAATATGTGGGTCAACAAACTCCAGCTCTCCCGTCTGCAGCACATGTTCAGAGACGAGGATGATGAGCCCACACGGTGTGAAATATGGCAGCCACCGCCTCTGCAGTTTGTCTTCGTCGCACATTTTCACAAGTGGCTCGAGGACTGTTGCCTGTTAAAACCAACTGGTGCATAAACGTGTCAGCGAGTCTTGTGATGCCGTTTTTAAAAAAGTCTTAAGTGTAAACAAACAACCATTTATTACACAGTCTGCCTTAACTTCTTCCCCTGATCACAACGTTTTGAAAGATACTTAAAATGTCAAGTTGTGTTATGAAGAGAAGCCGTGAATATCAGCACGAATACTGGATGAGTTCCGGAGCTGGAAGATGCAAATAGAAACAAAAGTGATGGTCAACTTTGAAACTGTTGAAGGAACACTGAAGGGGCTTTGAAGAGGTGAAGTGAAACATCATTTGGTGCTCAATATTTCACAGACATAAACCTGTCATCTATGAGTGTAACACATGACACATGTGATACCATCTGTGATATTTTGGGTTGACGGCTGATAAGAAGATGTTATAGTGTTAACTCTTCAGATGGAATAGTGCTTGAATGTTTAAACTGCATTTATGTTCATTTGCAATGCAGCCTTTGAATGTGAGAACAGGTAGGTTTTTCGTCCTGACTCCTGGATTCTAAACAAACAGTGCGACCCGATCGCCAGAATAAATGTTAGCTAAGGAAGTTTTCTGCAAAACCACAGATACGTTAAAACGGAATGCTTCTTTCTGTCACTACTTCTCCTGTGTTCGGGTTGAATTTTCTAGTTCTCTCTTGTCACAAAGCTGTGCTTACACTCTGTTTAGGTTTCCACACAACAACCACTTGGTTTAGCCAATATGATGGTTTAGCTTAAATACTTATTGTGGTTGCCATGATCATGGATGGTGACGCTCAGACTTGCCTGAAAAATAGCTGATTTTGGTCACCAAAAGGTTGGCTGGAAAAGTCTGCAGGTCTCCTTAAAAAACATCGGCGTTTGATGCCACAAAATTGCTGGAAATATCGCCAGATGTCCTTAAAAATATCCAGCGGTGTGTCTTGAATGTTAATCGACCGTTTGGCAGCCAAGTTGGCTGTGATAACTCCACCTCCGCCTCCTCAAATAAGCATTTAATCTGAACGTGATCTGCCACATTTGGTAGAAACGTCAACCTTGGACGTGTCTGTGGTTTGCAGCAGCATTAACTGCTAACGTTATATCTGACGACCGGGCTGAGAAGAAAGTGTTGATTTCCGCTTCAGTTTGAAGACAACCTGTGGAGTTATTACAGCCAACAGGACTGCCAAACGACCAGGACGCAGCACTGGATGTTTTTAAGACACCTCAAGACACCACCAGATGTTTCTGTAGCGTAGAAACCGGGTATCAGCATCCATGATCATGCTGACCAACCCAGGTATCTTATGTCAAATCATGATGTTGTCCTCACCCTAACCAAGTGGTTTTTGTGCTTACACCTAAACAGAACATATGCACAGCCTTGTGACGAGAGATGAAAAGAACATTCAAGCTAAACAAACAGAAAGTAGCAACATAAAGAGGGAGCTCAGTTTGAACTTATCTGTGGTTTTGCAGAAAGGTCCTTAGCTATCATTTATTATGGTGATTGGGTACGAAGAATACGACCGCTAGCAGGTAAACATGGGGGAGAACAATACAGGGTGCAGCTGTGGCTCAGGGGTAGACCCAGCATCTTGTTATCCGAAGGTCACTGGTTTGATTCCCTTCTCCTTCACGTTGAAGTGTCCTTGGGCAAGATGCTGAACCCCTACGAACTGCCCCTGATGTCCTGGTTGGCACCTTGCATGGCAGCCACCGCCATGAATGTATTTATGAACTACTGTAAGTCACTTTGGACAAAAGTGTCAGATAAATGCCCTAAAATATAAACAATACAGGATTGAAAATATGTAAGAATTTAGACATCCAAATGTTTTATGAGGAAGGAGATAAACTCAAAATATGCGTAAGATTTTAATGCATTCAGATGAATTGCACTGAATTAGACCATTAATTGTAGATTCGACCAGGTAACAATGGGCCACAAGTTTTACACCAAAAACTGATGGAAACACTGAAAGTCTTTTGAATGTACAAATTCGTACATTTAAGTAGTTTTACTCAGCAAATGTTACTTGAGTGTCATTTTTACTGAGGTTGTCAGTATATATTGTATTGTAGCTGCAGCCTCGGTCTCCACCAGCAGAGGGCAGCCTATCTCCATCTGAGCTTGCACTTGCACCGTAATGAGTGGACCGGCTCCACCAGCAGAGCCACTCCCCACAGAGAAGATTGTGTTTTGATGTGAGTCCAGATCAGTTCACCAGCATCCATCAGAGCTGCTGCAGCCGCTCAGCCCTGTTATTTATTTATTCATCACATTTTTCATAGATTTCATCATTTGTGTGCAACTTATCCGTCTTCTTGCACGAATGCTGTTTCAAAACCTTTGACTTCAGAATTCTCTCAGATAAGAGTTGTTTTTGACATTTAGATAAAAATCCGACAGCGTCAGGATGATGCTGACATGCAGGGAGGGTGTTCAGAAGGAGGCCACCTCTGAGACAAATACGCTCAAAGTTATGATGTGTGGATACAGGAAGGAGAGGAGAAGGGCTGTAGGTAGGAGAGAGAAAAAAAAAAGGTAGTAGTTGCAGAGAGAAAATGAAAAGAGAGTTCTCATTTGAAGCGCTGTTGTTATTGCAGCCTGTTCTGGCTGTCAGAGGACCTGACTGAACCCTGACCTCTCTGCCAGCAGCATGAGGAAGTGGTTAGACAGACTCATAACAAGACGTGCTGCAGCTGAGTACTGAGAAGCAGAGGCTGAGGGGAGAGAAGTGAATGTTCCCCTTTGAGCTCGTCTTTGTGTTTGGCACGGCACCTCAGGCCACCGCCGCACAAACTCACTCAGGTTGTCTACGGACGACCAGGCCGCATGTTTGTGTGTCGGCCTGAACCGCACATATCCTCTTTCTCAAAGAGCGAGTGGCCTCATTCTCTGTCTGAGAACCGTGCTCTCGTGAGAAAAACGGCCTCCCCAATCCCATTAATTCAACCACTCTCCGCTGACCATGTGGGTGAAGTGCGGATGGATAAACCAGGCTGCTGCTCCATTGCACTCGGGCAGTTTCACGCTCATAAACGCAGTCAGGGCTCAGTAAAAGCACACTCATCGTTGAACTCCCGCCCTTCCAATCCCTTCATGTTGTTGTACTCCCTCTCTTGCTCTGTGTGTGTGTGTGTGTGTGTGTGTGTGTGTGTGTTTCATTCACATACACACACAGTCAGCAGTCTGGAGGGGGCATGCCAGATGTCAGTGCTTCGTCTTGGAGCAATTAAACCGGTTGTTATGATGAAAGAATTTATTTGCCATTTGTTTCCCCAGCTCAAGTCTAATTGAGTGATTGAGATCTTAATTAGATTGGCTCTCGTTTTTCACCTCCATTGTTTCTGAGCCTCTTTAAGCCCTCATTTGTGTTCTAACTCTCACTGTTGACGCTGTACCTCAGTGTTTAATGACTTCTGTGCAGAGCAGGAAAGCAGCTAATTACTGTAAAACCACTGTAGTTACTGGACTGAGCTGCAACAGAAGTGATGCTTTTTCTTGCATATTTTAAATGTCTGGGTTTTATTTCTACTTGGGTACTTTTGTATCATTAAAACCATTTGACTTTTTTTAATTCTTATTAGCTCTGTATTCTAATGGGTCATGTGACTGAATGTGAGCAGTAACCCACAGAGAATTATCACCAGACTCTGAATTCCCCTCAGCCTGAATATCTCAGCATCTTTCACCTCATTGTTTTGGTTTTACAGCCCACAACGTCAGTGTTTTTGTTCAGTTTCACAACTCTAAACCCTGCTCCGGGGTGTGAAAAGCTCTGATGCACAGTGAGGTCGTGTTTAAATGTTTGCCTCAGTAGCTGGTAGAGACTCACATCAATCAGGTGGACAGAAACATGAAGTGGATGCTAATGATGCTCCACAGCTGACTGATATGAAAGCAGGCGAATGTTTGCTAACAGGTTCCTCAGATGAACCTAAAGGCTGATACATCAGTGTCGTGTTTGCAGCTCCAGATGAAGAGCCAATTTATTGCAGCTTTAAAGATCAAGTGAGCAGGATTAGTGGCATCTAGTGGTGAGTTGGCAGACTGCAACCAACTGAACCCCCCTCGCCTCACCCTTCACCTATTGTGGACGCTCAAAACGTGACAGTGTGTGCGTTTCAGCTTGTCCTTTAGTGTGCACAAACATTTTATAAACCACTTTTCTAAGGTAAGAACACAACTCTTATTTCCAGGTCACTAAATTGTGAAAACATAATTATGAACATCAGTTGCCATTTCTATGTTCTCCCTAAATCCGACACACTGGACCTTTAAGTACAGTAACAACTGAGTGAGTTATTTACATTCCCTCCTCTAACAAATGTTTGATGTGTATCTTATGAGATAAATTATGTTCTTTGTTAGATATTTATGAGATCCTGTGTAGATGTCCTCTGTATTATTGTAAGGACTTTGTTCTCTGATATGTATTTTTTGTATCTTTTTATTTAATGTAAAAATGTATGTATATTCATAGATTTGCACAGGGGTATTGTGGTTTCTGTTGCCTCTTGATGTCGACTTCTCCTTTTTTATCATCGTCTGATTATTTAAAGAAACACCTGTCACTGTTCTTGCACTTTATGTCCACTTTATTTAAAGACACTTGCAGTAATGAATGTGTTTTGACAATTATATTTTGAGGAAAAAATAATAAAGAATATGAGAAGAAACTGAGTTGGTGGATTTTTGTTAGAAGTAAGTATCAAAAGAGAAGCATTATATATATATATATATATATATATATATATATATATATATATATATATATACTTACTTCCTTTCGTGTGTTTTGTATGTTCTTGTGCATGTAAAAGGAGAAAGAAATGTGTTTTCTGAGCCCCAAAAAATTGTAAACCTGTAAATGTCCACCATGCATCTGCTTCAAATTATTCTTAGCCTTGAAAACAGAAGATACTAAAACTACCACATAATAAACCGTGACTAATATTTATTTTCTTCATCACATCTACTGTGAGTGTTTCTGGAAAAGTTGATTGGCACTGATTGTTCAGCTGATGGTAAAGCTGGTAGGTTCTGGTAAACTCCTCTCACCTGGCTTACTGGTACACAACTTTTCTCCCTGTGGTTGTTGAAAACATCACATATTTGCAGAGTTTCCTGTCACATACTAATCATTGTTTTGGGTTTTATGTGACAGATGATTCACCAGCACAGCATTGCATCAGTCTTGGCAAAGAAGGTTGTCATGTTCATAAAATCAGCCCACAATGCCTCAGCTTCCTGTCCCACAACATCTGCTCGAATGATTGTGAAAAACACTCAGCGCAGTGCCTCGTGGATTCGAGCGTCCATATGTCGACCAAGATGGAAGTAAACACTGTTAGTGAGCTGCTGCTGCCCTTGGAAGTTCCTGAGATGGCCATCAGGAAGTCTTTTAAGCACAGGATTTTTTTTTTTTTAATGTGTTAATGATGCTCAGTCTGTCCCTCACCGACTTTTAGAAGCTGAAAATTGTCTCTGTGCTCCTACAGATTTGTTTTCTCGCTCTCGTCGTCTGTAAACAGCTCTCTGTTCCAGAGCCTGGCAGAGACCAGCCGGGTTGTTTTGCATTCTTGTTCCTGGCGCGGCAGCAGTTGGGTAAAAGCTATAAATTATTTATCCATTGGTTGTTAGCAGAGATACACTGGATGCTAATAAACTCCTGCGATGTTTGATCTCCTCGGCACCTTCGTGCTCAAAATAGTTGATTGTGACTGAGGTGTTTTTCAAAGGAGCTGCTTCGTTTTCTGTCTGTTTATTGATGTCGTGATGGGCAACTGCTACATGTTTGGTTTGTTGAAAAGTTATTAAAAGCTTCAGATATAAGCGCAGAACGAGTTCAGCTTTGTGATATTCTATGTATATAGGTTTGACGACGAGTGTGTGTATGAATACTGATTTCCAGTTTTTAGCAGGTTTTGGAAAAAAGTGCCTGACTGTGGTTATTACAGCAATGACGGGTAAAAAGACAAAGGAAGGGAGGCAATGCTGTATGTTGACGTCTCCTCTGTATGTTTATGTATCTTTTTAAAGGGCTAATGAGACATTTTTGTTCATTTCTCGGGGAATAAAAAATAGACCTTGTGTCTGGTATCTATGAGGGAGAATATTTTGATGGGGACCCAAATAATAATCTGGATCCTGTGGATTGAAATATGCTTTACTGATCATGAGTTAGGCTTGATTGAATTAAAGGAGGACCGGCTCTGTATTTCAGGAGGTTGGAGGAGAAGAAGATCTTTCTTCCATGGAATGAACCATTGCGACTGTCTCACAGTTCTTTTGTGTTTCTCTCTGTCCTGTACTCCTGTGTTCATGGCTTTGTTTGTTAGTTTACTTTATGCAGTCTTCTTTCTTTTTTCTTTTTTACTTCCTCGATGATGCTTTGAAGCTTCTTTTTTTATCTAAACCATTTAAATGAGATGTTGATTGAACATAATGATCATTTTGAAGGTTGCAGTTTGTTTTGTTGCTCTTTACGGAGAGCTGTTGATGATATTTTGTCTCTTTCCCCATTTACTACAGTAAATATTAGAACCATCTCCGTGGTTGTTTTTTTGAGTTTGTCACGATGCTTCCATGCTGTTGATTTTACTATACCGAAATATTAATATGCTGAATGTTTTTTTTTTCTCCACACACTGGATTGGTAGGTGCATTCACATCACATCGCTGTCATTGGGTTTGTGTCAACTCGCTCTTCTTTTTTTTTTTTTTTTTTCACAATAAATGCATTTAATTGACAAACTCTTGTTCTATGTGTTTTGTTGCTCAACATGCCAAAATGGATAAATATTCTAAATGCAAACATTGGCCATTCAATTAGCAAGTATTTGGATAATCTCATAATCATGAGGGTTATTCATCAGGCAAAACATTTCAAAGATGTTTGCAGTAGATTTCAAATGCTAAAAAGTAAATTCTTTATACAGTAATTGATCCCAAGTCTCTGGTGTGCTGAGCAGTTGCTTGTGCTGAATGTGGAGGTCAGAGTCTAGACTCCCAGCGTCAACGCCACATATCCTGCATTAACATAATAATCCTTTCCATGTGAGCGAGCTGAAATGTACAGAATTTATTTCACTGACGGTGTTTTTCTAAGTCTGCGATAACATTGTACCACTCCCTCTGAAA
This sequence comes from Sparus aurata, assembly GCF_900880675.1. NCBI lineage: Eukaryota > Metazoa > Chordata > Actinopteri > Spariformes > Sparidae > Sparus > Sparus aurata. The sequence goes on along the minus strand of NC_044190.1, from coordinate 7,689,257 downwards.
TGATGTCCCTCTGTTCTTGTCACTGCTGCAACTCACAATGTGGGAACAACTGAATCAACCTTTCACATTTTAATGTGATTTACAAGGTTAATGTCACTGTGGGCCAGGATTCAAAAATAGCAGGTTGCCGTGGGCTGTGAATGGATTCGTCAGTGGAAACCACATGCTTAGTGAAGCAGGTCTTTATAATTGCCCGCTGACACTGATGCACTGCCTGTTGATGAACTCTGAGAGTGCTTACCACAAGATTCTAAATAGGAAATGGGGGAAAAATGGAAATGAATACAGTTTAGCTCGGCCATTCAACACTTCATCACATATTAGGGACAAAACCCCCCCCCAAAAAAACAGCATCATATTTGGAAGGAATGCTAAGTATTGTAGGCATCTGGTTGATTGTTATTGTAATCATGTCAGCACATTAACACTCCCTACACACACACACACACATGCACACACACACACACACACACACACACACACACACACACACACACACACACACACACAGACATACACTCCCACCACCTGCACCCTCCACCCTCCTCTCATAATCTAACAAACATTCACTTCCAGCCCAGTCAGACTGGCTTAATACATCCACCAACTCCGGGGGGAAATTACTTGCAAGCTATTTTTCTTCGGCTGGGTGTTGGCAGACCTCCATGAATAGTGTTTTCCCCTTAAAGACGTATTACTTATGAATCAGAGTGAAAAAAAGGGGGGGAATTACTGTTATTAGAAAGAGTGAAAGTTATTAGAAAAAGTAGAAGTGAAACGGTACCTCTGTGAAGGGGTGCTAAGAGACTTATAAAAACTATTCACCAAGGTCAGAGGTTTTAAAGTGCAGAACTTGGACAGTAGCTCGGGCGCTGCCACCTCCACTATACTACATGTTAACACCTCCGCAAACACAATGAAATCTCTATAGGTTCTGACTCGTGTCAGAGTTTCATGAGGTGTGGCGAGGTTTCTGCTTCCTGTGCTGAAAATTATCTAATGGCACCGCGGACCTCTGAGGCCGCCCTGAACACTGAGCCTGTGTGGCAGCCCTCTAACATCGCTCCCTAAAAACAGCATGTTTAATGCAAGTGCATGTCTGTATGTCGAGCGCGTTAACAGTAAAATGGGTTGAAACATCCCAGGGGATTAGTCATTAGAGTAAAAAAAAAAGATGAGTATAAAGATGCCATAAAATCACTAAGCTATACAGCATCCTCCCTCGCTCGTCTGCAACTGTCGACATGACATGTAGTATCGGCTGTAATACTTAATCTCCCTCACTGTCTCTCTGTTTGTGTGTGCAGTGAGTTAGCATGCCAAGTATAGCCTGGGGACGGCCCTGACTAAACCTGACCCGACCCCTGTGGTGACCCACAAGTAAAGTACAGATGCAAAACTATTTCTGGCAAAAACAACAGGAAAAAAAAAAGGAATAAATAAGAGACATGGAATAGTTGGTTCCTCTCAAAACATCCTCTCAGTGATGAGGGAAGCTACTCTGGTGATATAGGAGTAATTTACTGCTACTAGAAAGTGCATTTCTAATCAGCTCAGTGCAAAAGAGTTTCTTTAAAGTGGATTTTATTGTATATTGGCTAGAGTTAAATAAATAAATGAATAAATTCTGGTAATAGTGTCTTTCCTCCTCTCTACGTTCAGACTAAACAAAACATTTGAAGACTTTATTTAAGGCTGTGGGAAACCCCCAACTTTTTTCACAATATTGAACATTTTACATATAACAAAAAACATACAATAAATACAGACAATAAAGATGTTAGTTGTACACAGTGTGAATGTATCTATCACTTGCAGCCTACCCGTTCACGTAATTGTTACGGCCTACCACTCATTTTGGCTTTGGTGTAAATTTTCTGTTGAGCATTTTCTCTCACGAAACTAAAATCCAAACCTCATCCAGATGTGACCAATGACAACAGATTTTTTTTTGCGCACACTCATTCCTTGCACGGATTCCCAGTGTGCAAAGTATTTAGTTTCTCAGGAGCTGTAAGGGACGTATGAACGTCACCAGCACGAGGCGGAAGATCTGCAGCGCTCCTTCCTCCGTCATCGCTGATGTGCAGCAACAATTACAAAGGAAGAATTAAGTACCGGCAATGGCAACTTTACATTTCAACATTAAACTTTAAGGTTGTGTTCTGCCGACAGACTCAAGTTGAACAGTATTTTAAAAAACTAGAAACATATTGAAGTGTTTACATTTAAACCTGATGAGTCGCTGTGGACAGATGCAGTCAAGTTTTCATCTTAGTAATTTGAATTAAATGGCTGTTTTGGCGCTGAACCAAGCAGGAAGTTGGACTCCCCAATAAGATCTGATGATGAAGAGATAAAACAGCCTGAGGTGATTTTTACTACCTGTCACCTCCTCGTTTGATTAAAAGACTTAAGCTTGATTAAAGTCAGGAAGCCTGCGCAGCGCCGAGCCAGGGGAGTCTGAGCCGCAGGCAGCTGGAGAGGTTGGTTTATACTCGTGTTATGGATTTGTATAAACTCTGATATGTTACTCCTCTCTTGCCTCAGGGGGCCGTTTTGTTTATGACCCGAGCTCAGCAGACCACCACGACTGTATTCGCAAGCACTGTTCACCATGAGAGTTGTAACCGGCTGGAGAAGTTTCTGTCGTGTGTTGAGCTCCAGACAGAAAACAGCGCTCTGGGGAACCACAGGCATCCATAAATATTCCAGCCCAGAGAAGTTTATAGAGTTTGTCGTTAAGGATTTATGGTGGACTGCAGAAGTGGTCATGGAGAAGGGGGGCCTTATGAACCCTACTCGAGGGAGGGTCATACTCCAGACTGCTCGGAGGGCCGGTGCTGGCGTTGAGAAACGGAAACAAGTGTTGAGATTCAGTGATGCAAACATCGCACCCCACAAGTGTGAAACTAATTAAGTTTGGTGTCGTTTGGAGGGTTTAACATTCCTCTGGAGTTGTTGTGTGATGGTGTCACCGTGCTGCGTTGCTTTCTGTCTCGTGAGTAAAACAATCCTGTGGACCGCCATCTGTTTAGTGGTTTAAAGAGGTTGGAGGGAAAACCTCAGGACAATGGGAAGTCACGCCTATTCAGCTGCATGAAACTGATGGAACATGTGCTTACTTCAAACCATGCAACACAAAACTTTACCGTGACCGTGACAATGAGTTAATGTTATCAGTAGAGTTCAATTTAAAACTATGATTTGTAACCTCCTCCTTGAACCGGCACCTTATCGTGGTGGAGGGGTTTGAGCACCTGAATGATCCGAGGAGCTATGTTGTCCGGGGCTTAATGCCCCTGGTAGGGTCTCCCAAGGCAAACAGGTCCTAGGTGACGGGTCAGACTAAGATCGGTTCACTCGCCCCTGATGAAAGTTATACTACCAAGGACGTGCACGTCGCCCGGATCGGCGTCACCGGGGCCCCACCCTGGAGCCAGGCCCGAGGTTGGGGCTTGCAGGCGAGCGCCTGGTGGCCGGGTCTCTGCCCACGGGACCCGGCCGGGCGCAGCCCGAACGAGCAACGTGGGCCCGCCCTCCCGTGGGCTCACCACTCGCGGGAGGGTTCAGAAGGGGCCGGTGTAGAGGGATATGGGTGGCGGTCGTGGGCGGGGGCCCCGGCGGCCCGATCCCCGGATGGTGACTCCAGCCATGGGGACATGGAATGTCACCTCACTGGGGGGGAAAGAGCCTGAGCTGGTGCGGGAGGTTGAGCGGTACCGACTAGAAATAGTCGGTCTCACCTCCACGCACAGCCTGGGCTCTGGAACCCAACTCCTTGAGAGAGGCTGGACTCTCTTCCACTCTGGAGTTGCCCGCGGCGAGAGGCGGCGAGCTGGTGTAGGCTTGCTTATAGCCCCCCAGCTCAGCCGCCATGTGTTGGAGTTCTCCCCGGTGAACGAGAGGGTCGTTTCCCTGCGCCTTCGGGTCGGTGATAGGGCTCTCACCGTTGTCTCGGCTTATGGGCCGAACAGCGGTGCAGAGTACCCGGCCTTCTTGGAGTCCCTGGGAGGGGTACTGGAGAGTGCTCCAACCGGGGACTCCGTCGTTCTCCTGGGGGACTTCAACGCCCACGTGGGCGATGACAGTGTTACCTGGAGGGGTGTGATTGGGAGGAACGGCCTCCCCGATCTGAACCCGAGTGGTGTTTTGTTACTGGACTTCTGTGCTAGTCACAGTTTGTCCATAACGAACACCATGTTCAAGCATAAGGGTGTCCATATGTGCACGTGGCACCAGGACACCCTAGGCCGGAGATCAATGATCGACTTTGTGGTCGTGTCATCTGACCTCCGGCCGTATGTCTTGGACACTCGGGTGAAGAGAGGGGCTGAGCTGTCAACTGATCACCACCTGGTGGTGAGTTGGATCCGCTGGCGGGGGAGGAAGCTGGACAGACCTGGCAGGCCCAACTGATCGTGAGGGTCTGCTGGGAACGTTTGGCAGAACCCTCTGCCAGGGAGATCTTTAACTCCCACCTCCGGGAGAGCTTTGACCAGATCCCGAGGGAGGCTGGGGACATAGAGTCCGAATGGACCATGTTCTCCACCTCCATTGTTGACGCGGCTGTCCGGAGCTGTGGCCGTAAGGTCTCCGGTGCCTGTCGCGGCGGCAATCCCCGAACCCGGTGGTGGACCCCGGAAGTAAGGGTTGCCGTCAAGCTGAAGAAGGAGTCCTACCGGGCCTGGCTGGCCCGGGGGACTCCTGAGGCAGCTGACGGGTACCGGCAGGCCAAGCGTGCGGCAGCACGGGCAGTCTCGGAAGCAAAAACTCGGGTCTGGGAAGAGTTCGGGGAGGCCATGGAGAAGGACTACCGGTCGGCCTCGAAGAAATTCTGGCAAACCATCCGGTGCCTCAGGAGGGGGAAACAGTCCTCCACCAACACTGTTTACAGTGGAGGTGGGGAGCTGTTGACCTCGACTGGGGACATCGTCGGGCGGTGGAAGGAATACTTCGAGGATCTCCTCAATCCCACTGACACGCCTTCCATAGAGGAAGCAGAGGCTGGGGACTCAGAGGTTGACCCATCCATCACCCAAGCCGAAGTCACTGAGGTAGTCCGTAAGCTCCTCAGTGGCAAAGCACCGGGGGTGGATGAGATCCGCCCTGAGTACCTCAAGTCTCTGGATGTTGTGGGGCTGTCTTGGCTGACACGTCTCTACAGCATCGCGTGGCAGTCAGGGACAGTGCCTCTGGACTGGCAGACCGGGGTGGTGGTCCCCCTATTTAAAAAGGGGGACCGGAGGGTGTGCTCCAACTATCGGGGGATCACACTCCTCAGCCTCCCCGGGAAAGTCTATTCCAGGGTACTGGAGAGGAGAATTCGGCCGATAGTCGAACCTCGGATCCAGGAGGAACAATGCGGTTTTCGTCCTGGCCGTGGAACACTGGACCAGCTCTATACCCTCCGCAGGGTGCTCGAGGGTTCATGGGAGTTTGCCCAACCAGTCCACATGTGTTTTGTGGACTTGGAGAAGGCATTTGACCGTGTCCCTCGTGGCATACTGTGGGGGGTGCTCCGGGAGTACGGGGTCGGGGGCCCTCTGTTAAGGGCCGTGCGGTCCCTGTACTGCCGGAGCAGGAGCCTGGTTCGCATTGCCGGCAGTAAGTCAGACCTGTTCCCAGTGCATGTTGGACTCCGGCAGGGCTGCCCTTTGTCACCGGTTCTGTTCATTACTTTTATGGACAGAATTTCTAGGCGCAGCCACGGGCCGGAGGGGATCTGGTTCGGGAGCCAATGGATCTCGTCTCTGCTTTTCGCGGATGACGTGGTCTTGTTGGCTCCTTCGAGCCGGGACCTCCAGCATGCCCTGGGGCGGTTTGCAGCCGAGTGTGAAGCGGCTGGGATGAGAATCAGCACCTCCAAATCCGAGGCCATGGTTCTCGACCGGAAAAAGGTGGCCTGCTCCCTCCAGGTGGGAGGAGAGTTCCTGCCTCAAGTGGAGGAGTTTAAGTATCTTGGGGTCTTGTTCACGAGTGAGGGAAGGACGGAGCGTGAGATTGACAGACGGATCGGTGCAGCGGTCGCAGTAATGCGGTCTTTGTATCGGTCTGTCTTGGTGAAGAGAGAGCTGAGCCGAAAGGCGAAGCTCTCGATTTACCAGTCAATCTACGTTCCGACCCTCACCTATGGCCATGAACTCTGGGTCATGACCGAAAGAATAGGATCCCGGATACAAGCGGCCGAAATGAGTTTCCTCCGCAGGGTGGCAGGGCGCTCCCTTAGAGATAGGGTGAAGAGCTCTGTCACCCGGGAGGAGCTCAGAGTAGAGCCGCTGCTCCTCCACATCGAGAGGAGCCAGCTGAGGTGGCTCGGGCATCTGTTTCGGATGCCCCCGGGACGCCTCCCTCGGGAGGTGTTCCTGGCATGTCCCTCCGGGAGGAGACCCCGAGGAAGACCCAGGACACGCTGGTGTGACTATGTCGCTCAGCTGGCCTGGGAACGCCTTGGGGTCCTCCCGGAAGAGCTGGAGGCAGTATCCGGGGAGAGGGAAGTCTGGGTGTCCCTGCTCAGGCAGCTGCCCCCGCGACCCGGCCCCGGATAAGCGGAAGAAAATGGATGGATGGATGGATTTGTAACAGTTCCTTATAAATTTTGTTGAAGTACGGTTTGACCTTTATTTTGCTGAGTGGCTTACAGTCTCCCAAATGTTTCAACAACGTTCAAACCGGAGAAATCCCTTGTTTCATTCAAGTTCACGGTGTGCTTCACCTGGTCGCCTGTTCTTAAAACTTCCAGGGAAGCTTCAGCTGATAGTCAGGGAGTGAGGAAGGAAGGAAGGAAGCGAGTCGGTGAATGTGACGAAACACAACATAAATAAAACTTTCTTGTCAGATAGATTTACAGCAGCAATAGTAGTCCCAAGAACTCCCATGATCCCCTCAGGCAGAAAATACTGAGTGTGATGTTGTGAAGGACATACCGAACACTGATCACAATGACTTCTCTTTCCTTTCCTTCCATAGTTGTTATTTATTAGTGGCAAAGTAAAAAACACAATTAAAATATTGAGAAGATAATTAATGAAATTTATTTTGATCTATTCAAAGAAGTAAACAGAATTAAGAAAAAAAAGAAAAAAAGTTACTAAGCAATAGCCAGTTGGTCCAAAGTACATTCTCTGTCAGGACACCATGGTCGTCTGATTGGCCTTTATTAACATGATGATCAATTGGAGCGTCATGAAAAATACATTGTTTAAGAGAAATACTCTTCTGAACAAACGCAGCTGAATGCAGACACTGACTGCAGCACAAACGTATTTTTTTTTACGCGGTAACAAAAAGAGGAACCTGACATGTCTGAGCGAGTCAACTTGAATTTTCACCTCTTGCTTCTGTATGTTTGTGTTGTGTGAACACGAAACCGCTCTCAACTTTTGCGGAACATCATGGGTTTGGGTCAGCATATTTGTCTTTCACAACCTGCTTTCTGTTCGCTGGACGGATGCCTGTCTGCGCTCACCACAACCACATGATGCTAAAACCAACACCCAACATAATGACTGCTTCATGTTGCATTTCACACCTCGTTTTTTTTTTTTTGCCTCATCTTTCAACTTCCCCTTTCTCATGTCTGTTTGTCTCCTTCATCAGCCTCCTTCAGTTCATCTCTCTCTCGCCTTACTCCATCATGTCGTTCTCTCATGCCGAACTGTCAGTTATTTCCAGAGCTCTCTGCGCAACCTCAGCTTCCCTTTTTTTTTACTTTTCTTTCACTCCCTCTTCTGCTGCGTCACTCCAGTCCAACTCAAGGTCACATAACCAAGCTTTGTTGCCACACCGCATTTCCTGTCAGAAACCTGTTTCATTTGTGTCTCTGGACCGCACCAACATCATGGCAGTTTCAAAGTAAAAGTCACCGTGACGCTTTACTCCCCAAAACATTCCTCTGTTCTCATTTCTGGATGCTTTCAGGGAACAACTTTGCAGTGGCTGAATGCTGCCTGATGATTTTAGTGTGTGTGATTTTAGTATGAGAGGTATGAATGGCGGACAATCGTAAATGAACTCTCCTCAATACACTGAGGAAAGCTTTTGAATGACCCGGCTGCCTCTAGACAACAAGATACTGTACTGTGCGTACCATGAAGCTCATGTAAGACATAAAAAGATGTCAATCTACATTTCCGCCTGATTTTTAATAGCTAGAACAAACATTAAAACTCACTGCTAATCATAATATATTGTTTATGTATTTGAATAATCATACATGGTAACTAGGGGTCGACTGATATGACTTTTTCAGGGCCAGTACTGATTATTAGAAAAAACTAATATCTGGAACCGATATTCACTTGCAGTAAAAATGAAAATCTCAGTGTCAACATTTAGAACCAGTAATATAAGGACAAAGTACTGTACTTAAGTACTATTTTGAGGTACTTTACTTGAGTATCTTTATTTTCTCCTCTCCACTACATTTATTGGATTAATTTAATAGTTACTTTGCTATACTATTTTATTGTTTATTTGCTATTAATCAGATGTGTTACCAGTAGTAAGTCAGACACTGATAATTGGTCTGATGCTGAATGTCTGCCCCAATAATGGGCCAGGCAGATAGTCGGAGCAGACTGCATCTTTTTCTTCACAATGTGCGCAAAAAGCTGAAGCTAGCTGCAAAAACCTACTGCAGTCACAGACGAGGCACAACGACATGAAACCTTTAGTAGATCAGTCAACAGAGGCTGAGCTACCTGCACAGGTGAGCCCGCACGCAGATAAAGATGCTAGCACCAGCTGCCCCTCTGCCTCAGGGAATACGGTAGTGTTCCAGCACAACTGTTCTAACTGGAGTATCCGAAACCTGATTAGACCGGTTACAGTGGGACAGACAGGCTGAGTGGACCGGTTATAATATGTGCACTGAGAAGGGTCGAACAAAGAAGTTGAACCAAGGGTAGTTTGCTCAGAATTTTGCGTATTATGACACTCAGAGAATGATCATAAAGACATCAACAACCACTGCGTTACCTAGCAATGTAACTGTGTGTGTGTGTGTGTGTGTGCTACACTCTGTGCTTGTGTGTTGTGGCTTCAGGCGCGCAGCTCTTTTGTCAGTTTGTGCGTCTGTCTTGTCTGTTTTGGTGGCGTTTCATTCTGTCGTTGACGTGGCAGCTATTTCATTTCAGCAGCCTGATGTTGCTTTTCTGCGATCTGTTTTATTTAGTGTTGGTCGTTTGACTCGAGTTGTTTAGTTTTGTTTCACTTTCATGTTAATTGAAGTGAGGAAATGCGGAGGAAGGCTTTTGTATTTATATGATTTTTATGACTAAAACAACAAAACAAACATCGCTGGCTAGTGACGGCAAGTCGACCTCAGGAGAATTAAATGTAAATCATGATGAAAAATCAAAACAGGACATTTGATTGTGATTTTGAGTTAAGTGCTTGCAGTTGAATAAGGTTAATTGGTGAAGACAGAGTGCAGCAGCCTGATGCTCTGGCGCCATATGAACGTCGGCGTGTCATGCAGTTGAGGCGCATGACTATATCATTATCATTATACCATACAAGTATTTTTGGATGGACTACACTTATTATGTTTCAATTAACATAACAATGAACTACTTTGTTCAGGCTTCAGAAAACATGTATGAGCTGTGCGAACAAACCACAGGGGTGAACTTCTACTTCCCACAAGCCGCACATCTCTGGCAGTGTCATGTGATCCCACCAGCATCCCAGTAACAAGCAGGAAGCTTCATTTCCTCTCCTGCCAACAAATTGCTCACCCGTCCCCCCTCCTCCTATCTTCACAAGCACTCAGATTTAGATAAAACGAGGCACTGAAACAAGGACGATGCTGCAGGAGAGTAAACAAGGCTGTCATGTGAAGAATCCAGCTGCATTTTTGCAATATGTAAAAAGTGGGATTGCTGATGTCTATCTCTCTGCAACAGATGGGGTTACAATAAAGGCTGGGCTGAAGGAGATGGAGTGATTTGATATCAGCAAAAATGCACTATCTAAGAATGCGCCCGGCCTGAGCTGCTCCAGACATTTTTCCCTGTTGAGGGGGAATTTTTGGAATTTCGGGTGAGGATATTAACAACACTTCCTCCACCAATTATCAATAAATTCATTCCTGCTGGAGCTCTTAAGAGTTCTCGCGTCTTCATGTTATAGAAGGGAAGTGCTTTTTGCGTTTGTGTGCACGTGTGTTAGCATGTCTGTTAGTGTTTGTGATCGTGCATTCGTGGGTCGGCTCAATTAATCCACTTGAACGTGGGCTTTGATTTGTTTGCAAACTGCCGATTTGGTAAAAGGGAGCATTAGTTTTAAATAATCCAGTATTTATTACACCAGAGTGGGAAACAGTGCTGATTAAGGCGAACTGGAGACCCTTAATGGGTTAGCATTATGCACAGCAAAATGGCCCTTAGCACTGTGAGCTAAAGGGATTTTACACCGCTGTGTGAAAGGTCTCAGAGTTCATTATTAGTAAAGCTAATGGGACTATCTGGAGGGCTGTTTTCTCATCTGTGTCATTAGTTCCTCTCACACAAGCCCTTTGAGTGTGTACGCAGGAGTACTGAAAGTAGGCCCACTCTGCTTTTTCTTTCCTCGTCTGGCAGCCCACGAGTGAAAATAAGATATTTGATGTTGTTTTGCTGTCTGTCTTTCCTGCACCCACTCCTCCGTCACTTTTTTCACGCTCTGTGGTATCTCAATCATGCACATATACAAATGTGCACCCACACACTCTTTCTTTCTCAAACACACACACACACACACAGGCGCACACATGCAACCATAGAGGGGAAAATCAGACAAACCGCCCTCATGAATTCTTATTAAAGTGAGATTATTGAAATGGCAGTCCTCGCTTTTCGATGTCAATCATCGCACATTATGCCATCGGAGATAAAAGCATTTATTTTCCATCTGGCTTCAGGTCCAATTACTCCTGCATTTTACAGCGCACACGGCGCTGGAATTTAGGTTGTCTGACCGGGCTGGTCAACAACATGTTGGGCTGTCGATCAGAATTTAATATGCGATGTCAATTAAGACTCGCAGGAGTTTGTCAGGTATCTCAGACTGATACGACTACTACTTTCAGATCTGCCTCTACCATGATATGCATTCCTCCCAGAGAAACACTCACTTGTTTGTGTGTATTTGTATGTCAAGCTCATAGCACCTCATCAACACAGAGGACCTCAGGACATGTGGAAAAAATATATTTGGGGTTTCTCAAAAACAGGGCTGAATATTTTCAGTTTATTAATTTTGTTCATATTGTGAATTTTGTTTGCATGCATTTGCAACAGTTAATTGAAGGAAGTATTGAAATTAATGAATTGCTGACTGACAATCTACCAAACTACGTTTGAGTCAGACAGTCTGGTACAACCTCATCTACTGCTGTCCATGACAGTGCTGTCAGCAGCCCGACAGGAGAGATGATTTCATAACAGAGTGGCGACCAGGAGGCCGACTTTTACTTTGTCTGACTGTGTGAAGATCTCATGTTGGCACAGCACAGAGGATCAAGAAGTCTTACACCTCGGTACGTCTCTGTAACCTCGTGTGTGCGACCCACCGCGAGTGTTTCAGAAGCCTGTATGATGTTAATGTTTTGCTCAGATTATTTTGCTTTCAGGTGAGTAGGCCGTGTAGTTAAATAGTTCCGTTGTTTGTCTGTTTTAAGTGGGTTTGTTGTTCATTTTTCTATCCGCACAGGGTTTTATTTTGAAAACTGACTGGGTGCACGATGCTGCTCTGCCGTCTGCTTCCTGTCTGGCTTCACTGACGCTTGACGCAGCGGCTGACAGATATCAGCCAATATACATTTCTTTTTTACAGTGGTTCCTCGAATTTGGTGAACACCTGTGACGACAATACGAATGTAAAGCAGTCACGGTAGTTTACAGTTACCAATAAGCTTTTTTGTCCGTAGTGGCATCAGAGCACTGCAACAGTAAACTTTACTGGGAATTTGAAAATTGTATTATCCCAAGCATCCTCATATGCTGACAGCACTACACCTGACATCATTGCTCCTGCAGAAACACTGGGGCTATGCACACCTTTATCTGTCCCTCAGTCTGTCGGCCTCTGTCTGTCTGGGTGTCCATCAATAAGTCAACATTACATCTGTGAGTGGGTCGGCCTCTCTGCTCATATATTTATAGGGGTTTCCTGAGGCTTCTTCCTGCACGTTGGATGTTTCTTTACGATGTTGTCGAGTGCTGTCTGGTGCGGCCTAAGTGTTACTGGGTGACATCTGGCTGAGCCTAATATTATATCTGATTTATCTGTTGTGACTGTGGGCTGTCTGATGACATTTGTCAGTATTTACTGTTGTAGGTGAACAAAGACTTCTTGTCTACCCGACTGTGACTCAGTGTTGACAAGGTTAGAGAAAGTTCATCCTGTGTTTGTTGGGAGCATGACCAGGGTCCAGTCAGACATGGACCGACTGTGGCAGCTTGTGTTTGCGCGGGCCGGGCTGATCCAGACACTTTCCTGTGGTGTCAAAGGACAACTTCTCTGACATGTTCAGGTGAAGTAGAATTCTTATGCTCTCCTGTCTTTCTCATTTCATCCTCTATCAAACCTCTGCTTTCTTTTTTCTGCTCTAGAACAGGATCTAACATTTCATACCAGCTTGGTGGGTTTGTCTTGAGGAAGTTGCTTACAGATAAGAATCTGTCACCACAATCTGACTCTGAAACACTTTCTTATCTATTTCGTAACTGTGGAAGTTCGTGTTCTCGGCTGATTTAGCAAGTTATTAGTCTCAGGGGGTCTTAAGCTAAGCTGAAGATACGAGGGCGCTGTAATACAGCTTGCATCATGGGTCAGACATAACACAGCTCAATGTGTTGACACACATAAACAAAGATTTACTAAGAAATGACAGACCCTGATCAGGACATTTTTGTTGAACCCAGCTCCTCCTCCTAATGTCGAACAATTAGCTCCATTTACAGGCTGTCGCAAAAATAGCCAATGATAGCATCACAGATATCTATTTACCTAGAATACGCCCTCAGTGCAGCATTACTTCTTCATCCGGTCGTGCTGGACCGAGGAGTGACGAGACGCTTCAGTGTCTCACTGTCGCCTCTTGTGGTGGAACCTGGTATTACAACTATGGACAAGCTAAGGCTAGCACGCTAACATCAGTAGATATCCCGGTAACACAATACATAGACATCTGTTAACAGATTCAGATTCAGATTCTGTTTTTAATCTCAGTGTCTCATTTTCATGGTCTTGCAGCCGTCAGACAATAAAAACAGACAGATGAATCACTGCCAATAGTTGTGTGATATTATAGGTTGAAATAAAAGTCAACATCAGAGACAAAAGACTGATGGAAGGCGGAGGATTCTAAACAGTGTCAGCAATAATCATTTCTCGATGGTAATCAGCTCAGTTTGTGATGGTCCACTTGTTGGCAGAGGTCACACACCAGACTCCTCTGACTGCGGCAGGTTCCCTGCAAAGTCTCATTATCCTTTTATCTCAACATTTATCTGACAAGAGAGCAGCGAGGGAGCATCCAGGGCATCTTAAAAGATTAATAAAAGGCAGTGAAAAAGAAAAAGGAAAGCACAAAAAAAGAAGGGAGCCTTAAACTAGCTATTCTGTTTAATGCCTGCATGTGATAGGGTTGACAGAATTATTAATCAGGAACTAAAGAAAATTCAGACCTTTGCTCTCAGCTGCCTCACTTAGAGTCTTTAGTTACCACCATTACATAGCAACTGAAGGTCGGGAGGTCTGCCACTAATTGGTTCTACAGGGTTTTGAATAACAATGAGCAGAGCCCAATTATAAAATCACTATGAGACACCACGGAGGAGTACGAGAGAGAGGGAAGCTGAAGATGGGAGGGAGCATAAAAGAGTGAGAGAGAGTGACAAGGGACCTGCCGGACCAGCGATGGGAAAGAGGGACCGCGGAGAAGAAAGACAGAAGTGAAGCTGTTTCATCACTTCTGCTTCCCTTTCCTCAGCAGCGAGCTATTAATAAAATTTAGAAATCAGCGGTGGCATAAATTTTAATAGAGGGCTGTGGAAAAACAGTCAAGGTCTCTGAAGATAGCTCCACCTCATTTGAAATTCCATTTGCATAAAAGATTCACGTTACACAGGCGGATTTGAAGAGAATCTCTTCTTTTTTATCGTGTGTTCATTTATTAGTAATAGAGCCCTTTTTACATGGCGGGATCTGACACGAGCACTTTGGAATATAAATCAGTGTCTTTTTAGAACAAGTGTCTCCTCCTCTTTCCTTTTTTCACCCCATCCGTGTGCTTGCATGTGTTTGTTTTTGTCCCTGCATGTGTGTACGGCAACGTATCCGTGATGGTGGAAGCCTTAAGTGCATTAGTAGGTGTCTGTGTGTGTGTGTGTGTGTGTGTGTTGCTCTAATGCTTCCATGCTGTTTTGTGTGATGAGACATCAGCAGAAAGGTTCAGCGGCCACCTGGTGGCTCTGTTCCTCAGAGAAACAAAGGAACAACCACTCCCCAAATTAGCGTTTTGTCAGGTGGGTGGAGGAGACGTGTCAGGTGGAACAACATCCCCCCCCTCCAACTGGCTTTCACACACACACCACTGGTTATGAGGTGACACGCTACCGTCTTATCAGACAGGAAGCTCTTAGTCAACCGCTTTGCAGTGTGAGATTTGAGAAAACGTGTCATGTTCTCAATGGCTGCTGTGATCAGGAGGAGGCTCCAGCAGCTGGCGGCTGATCAAGAGTTAACATTACATTTCACTGCCACTGAAAAACACGGGAGCTTTCTGTTTTCTCTTTGATCGTCACTTGATTGAACGCTGTGGAGCAAAGTGGGCGCCTGATAAAAGTCGTGATGATTCTGTTGTGTTTGTCCACCGAGACTCTCAGAGTCTGTCTGGATTATATAGCCTTTAATCAGCGGGGAGCAGAGGCCACGTCCTGCTGCCTCACCTCATACCTCTACCCATGATTGTATCAGCTGTATTGACACAATTCATCAAACAGCAGGTCCATGCATACACCCGGGCCATTACACTCTTTGATCCACGCTGGACCTCCAAGCAGAAAGTCAGATCGAATCAATGTATTGAGTTCAAACTAAAGTAGCCAGGCTTGCGTAGGATTTCCCGTTACCTCGACCTTTTCGCTAGAATGATCAATAAACAGCAACTGATTTACTTGTTGTCATTCATGGCCTCATGTAACCGCGTTTACAAGTCAAAGAAAAAAAAGGTTTAACCCTTAAAAAACAAACATTACCACATGTATCACTTTATTTTGATCTACAGCGTTCCTCCAGTTTCCTGTGACAGCAAGTGGACAAATACAGCGTCCGAGATTTAACACTCACACGAGGAATGAGACATCAATAGTTTTAATTGCCTGATATCATCTAGACTTGAAAAAATGATAGACAAATAGATGAATTAATGGACACACCAGTCATATGTTTTTTGCAAGAAAAGACTTACTTAGGTATTCTCTCACTCCTCTCTCTCAAATGTGAAGATTTGCTGCTTTTCTGGTTCTTTCTACTTGTTTTGAAATGTTTGAAATGATAATCAGAGGTTGTTGTTTCCCCTCGGTCAGAACGTTACGAATTCTCTGCACTCTCTGTGTTGAAGCCGAACATAATTCATGAGTCAGAGTTAGCATCAGACACACAAACACAGCAGTAAACTCTGACGTGCACCTGTTGAAGCTGGGACAGTTTCACGCACAGCTTCCAAAGTGAAGTGACTGAGTCCTCATCGTCAACTCCCATTTGTTTTGTCTCCTAATTAAGCAATTAATGTCTGCCATTTTGATTGTGTGCTTTTTGCCTTAGTGCCACCATGATAGCGCTCTGTTTGTCTGTTTGCAGGAGGAAAGCAGCGTGCTGAATAATGCATGGCCCCGTCGCTGCAACAGATAGTGTTGCCGTTTGAATTATGAACACATTGGGCTGCGACGCTAACTCTCTCTGACTAGCTTGAGATGGAAAGAGAGAAAAAGGCAGGAAAATGAGTCTCACTCTGAGCTTCTGCCGCTTCACCTGTTCCTGGATGCGATGGATGAGAGACGTCTTGGATACTTTCATGCGTCTTGTTAAAGCCCTCTGCAACCTGAGGGGCGGTGACGCTACTTGGGGATTGTGCTCCATCAGCACGCCTCATTTAGCACATCAATGTGTCTGATTTGCAGGTGAATTGGCGTTTTTCTTCTCTGACATCCAGCTGGAAGTTTGTACTTGTACATGCATGCGAGTGGAAATGATGGACACCGTCTCCTCTCCTCTGTGGCCTCTTTCACTGTCATTATTATTCTGAGATGATTTATTTATGTTGCTCTCTGTTAGCATCAAACTTATTGTTTTGCTTTTGTCATCATTAATTATAAACCTACCTCCAACATAAACCCTTGTCCTGGCTGCGTTCACAGTTTTCTTCTCGTCTGAGGTGTTCATGTTTTCTTTCATACAGTCCTTTTAACAGGCAGGTGACTTATAAATCAGTATAGATACTAAAGATACAAAACCTTACCACCAAAATAGACCAAAAAAGAAATACAGTATATTGTCTTAACATATCAGTTAGAGCCCGATCAATATGTTGTTTGGTTATTTTATCATTTCACATTGGCCATCTTAGATAAATGCTGTCCGATATGCGGACATATGAAAACTAATTTTTAGAGATTTTGATTTGTCTAATTTGAGTTATGATAGACTACTTAATAAACTTGCAGTATGACAATTCCCATGAGCCCCGGCTTAACTTAAGTGTGGGTGATCTGGATAATAATAATATCACACTATCTTTGATTGCAATCACATTCCACTATCTAGACTGCAATCTGTTTTTATCAATTCTGAAATGCCCTGTAGGTTACAGCCAGACTTGTATGAATTTCCCCTTTTGCGCCATTAAACACAATATTGCATTAAAGAAAGTTCAGTTTCGGCACAAGCTCTTCATCCACCATGTTGGTAGCTATAACTCTTATTGCATTAAATACAGTGCTTCACCCAAAGAGGAGCAACATGAGGTAATTAATCCATCAGCTGTGCTATCTTGTTGTCTACATCACTGGATCGATTGCCTTTTTAAATTGCTTACCAACCCATAGCTGCCCTTTGTTCATTGTTAATTAACAAGTGTGAGCATGTCAACACGCCAAAGTTAGACGGTGATCAGCACGCTCGCAGTGTAATTCTGAGCTTGTTAATATGCTGATGTTAGCATCTAGCTGAAAGCACTGAGAGTACAGCTGCTAATGGCTGTAAAGAGATTTGTATACATTCAAGTCAATTCCCTCTCTAGATACGTGTGCATAGACAATTAATTTCAAAGTCAATATAAAGTTACCTCAACATGTCCTTCCATTTAACAGAAGTTCACATTTCTATCCGAAAAAATCTGCTCACCTCTGACAAATACAAATAAAGTACCAAGATGCATCTGCATATCTACATGATAATTCATACAGTTCCCCGCGGCAGCTCCAGTTCTCTCGTACTTGTTCCCAGCTATTTCTTTGATAAAGTTTATAGGGATAAGATGGCGTCTGATCTGTGGGTAGCGTGTGTGCTTTGTACTGAAGAGAGTGTGAGGGAGGCATTGAGGCGTGCTATAGGGGCGAATTGGGCATACAACAGTCTGTCACCTTGAAGAGAGGCAGGGTGTGCAGCTCAAATCTGCAGGGAACAGATCTGTCATGAGAGAAGTCTGGGCATCTTTCCCCCCTGGGAGACGAGAGGGGGAGACGAGAGTGGGAGAGTGGCTGTGGGTGAGAGACAGGTGAGAATGGCACGGGGAGAGACGAGTAGTGAAAAGAGAGTGCTGATAAAGGAATAATGAGAAAGTGTTTGTGTGTGCCTGTGCCAGAATCCAGAGAACTGCCTCTGACAACTTATTAGCACATTAAAGTGAAAAAACAGGGGGATCAACACCAAAACAAAAACACAGCGAGGCTGCTGCAGCTTTTAAGGACATTTTGGCCCTTTTTTCTGCAGAGCCGCGCCGCCTAAGCTATGCAAATTAGGCTCCGTGTTTGCGTAGCTTGAAAAAGCAACTCTATTATTATTAACAGCAAAAGAAAAAAAGTCTTGCTGGGGGTTATTTTACCTCTCCCAGCGGGAAATCTGCAAATTAACAAAAAGAAAATGGAATGCAACGTTTGCCGCGTCTATTATTCCTGTATTTTCCATCTTTCTCCCCACATGAGAACACTACATCCTCTAAATTAATTAGCTCTGAATATGTCTTAATGATATTTATACTTTTTAGTGTAATCGTCTAATTGTGCTTTTCTAAAGAAACATATACAGTATGTTTTAGAAGACAAGTTGTTTGCAAGGGAGAGAATTTCTCAGCTTATTAAGGAATTTTTTTGATGTTCAGCACATCATTAAGTCTGCTCCCATTGTGATTGTGCCTAACCAGCCTCCTCTCTCTCCGTCTCGCTGCTGTCTCTCTGGGGATAGATTCTGCACCAGGCTGTTGGTCAATTAGTCAGTGTGTGTAATTCAAAGGCTGAGAAACGACCGGAGGGAAAAGAAAAGTATGTGTTTTTCTGCTCGGCTTATGTGTTTGTGAGGGGGCAGCAAACTAAAAACATAGAAAAAAGGTAGGGTTTAATGGACGCCTGGCCTCGAGGCAACACGTCTGCCCTTTTTAAAGTGTCGGTTTCCAAATGACAGAAGGAGTTTTGTGAAGCTCCTTCAACATGTGTCACATGACAAGAACAGAATATGTCCCATGTAATCATCATTTTCGGGGTCGTACTGTTATTTTTAGAAAAAACACAATATTTTTCTAATGCTGTCTGCAGCACCTCTGTTCAGCCTCTGCGTCTTTAAGGCCCTTGTCCTGAAAAGTCCAGTCTGCTGTCCTTGGTCAGCTCTCACCGGACGAAGCATGCACCGCCCTCCGTGTCACCACCTCGGCTCTGTTGCTGTTTTTGCATCACTGCCGTGCTGGGGGGCGTGGCTGTGTAGTTGTGACATCACAGACTTACAGAAGTCCTGATGGGTTGTATAAAGGCACAGTTTCTGACTACATCCTGTATCATTTCTCCGTGGACAGAGTGTTCTGATACTTTGACAGTATTTATGTAGCACATAGACCTACTTCATAATGAAAATAGAAATCGTAGTCTCACTCTCTCCAATTTTGGATCTTTAAACATAGCTAAATAACTTGATGACCAACGAGTATGTATCACCTGTATATTCATATAATGTAAAACAGTAGTTTATACATGACTGAAACACTTGACAGCTGATACATTTGTATTTTTGACATTTTGAAACGTTTTATTCAAACTGCTTTATTTGTGATATAAACTCTCTGGAATTTACAGATTTTCCTGAACGCCACCTGTACCTCTGCTACCTGAATCTGCTTGTAGTGTTACACCGCAATCACAGCAGCTTCGAGTCGACAGGAGGTGGAGGGTTTTGGTTCTTAGCCTGTAAAAAGGCATCAGAACTGGATCAGGGTTAACGGGCACGCGAACGAGGCTCAACAGCTTCCATTGAAATGATGACAGCGGTGGAGAGACTGAAGAGGAATCTGATGGAGGAAGCCAAGAAGAGACAGTGACTAGGCGAAAGGGAAGAGTAGATCTCAGACTGGCTTTCAGTCGCTGGCAACAGTTTCATTAAATAAAAAGCTGCAGACAGACGCTGAGCTGGACTTGTTGCTGTTGCACCAGTGAGTAATATCAGCTGGCTCATGAAGTTTGCTGTTAAACTCATTGACTTGCTAGTTTTTGATCATATGAGCCAAGTCATCAGCCCATTTCGACTGAAGCTAAGCTGGTAGCATGTTTAGACAGGTGTAACTCTCATTGGTTCAGGCTACGTTAGCTTAGCATTACTGACCTAAGTTGTATGCAACGACTTGACTGCCTACTGTCGCATGGCAGAAAATGCCTGCAGGTTTAACACTATACTATATTAGTTTTCAAGACATATATAGCAATATAGGTATGACGTGACATTGTTTGTTGTTAGCGTGTTACGTCACATTACATCTTTATACTGTAACAGACCAATGGAAGCGCGCATATTCACTAACAGATGTTACTGAATGCATCCTGCCATAAAGATTATCACAGAGACGGGTAGTTTTTATCCCTTAGTCAGTGTCTGTCTTCCTATCAAATCATCATACACCTGCTTAATGTCAGGGGTCGGATGGTAATCAGGTACACCCTCTGGTTACACACAGACCTGCAGTTAACCTTTGACACCACACACAGGAACACACTGGGAAAGAGAACAGTCCTCTCATGGATTTACTTGACCTTCACTTGTTGCACAATTTCCCCCACACCTCCTTCATCTCCTCATGAACATGTAGAGCTATGAATATGATTATACATATGTCACGCAGAACAGCATGTACCACATACGAACTGATTATTCATGCACCTACACACGGAAAAGATGCAAACAGATGGATGCGATGGAGGAAGAGCTTGCCACGGCTCTGGTCTCATGGCAGCTGCTTGATGTCACAGAGAGGAAATGGGCTGGACGGATCAGATGACGGCTCGTCCTGCACTCAGCCTGTTTAATAAACACTGTACGTTATCGTAAATAACACGATTACGGTTAAATTGTGATTAAAGTGTTTACGTGGCTTGTAAGAACCAGATCTAACAAGAATGTGTGTGTGTGATAAGTGGTACAATAGCTGGAGGTATGTGTGGTTTCAGAAAATATCTTAAGTGCCACAAAATGAGCGTATTAACACACAGAACACGGCAAAGACGCCAGCAACCGCTGACACCTCACCCACTTCACTTCACTGCCTGTGGGTGGACCCGTGAAGCTGTCAATCCAAGTTCGGCTGGAAAAAAGGTTTTTATGTGTCTAGAAAATTGTGGATTTCCGCCACAGAAGGAGGCAGAAATCCTCTTTAGAATAACTCTCCGTCTGATCACATTTATTGACGCAGAAACAGAGCAGTGAGATTGTACCTCACACATGCCCCGTCAATAATCCCTGCAGTGCAAATGTACCGTGCGCTCAATAAATCAGTGTCACCTGAACTGAATTAGAACGTCTGTGACGCATCTTGCCTCGTTATAAATGTCATTACTAGATGACGGTTTAATGAATAATACGCTCGTTTTAAATGTGGAGTTCTGCTAATTTCTTCAGAGATTTTATATTTCATGAAAGTGGTATAATTAATCTGGATACTCACGGCAGGTTTGGGCTCAAGTTTGATGACAATACATTCAACAAAACAAAGAAAAATTAGGCCTGCAAGTCAGTTTGGACTCTTGAAAATACCTGATACCTTCTCCCAAACACAAAGTCATTTGCTGCAAACCAATTCATCTCCTGAATCAACCAGCGTAAACACTGATCGACATCAGGCAAGTTGCCACACTCTTTCCCAGACCCACTTTGAACCAGTCAAGTTTCAGGAGAGAGCCATGAAGACTTAAAGCTACATTAGTGAGCTCCATTCGAGGAAAAATTATACCAAAGATAAGTTCGCTGGCACTCAATAACAAGTGCTGGTTGACAAAACATGAATTGTAATGAGAAAAACATGGGCCGAAAATTACATTGTACTTCGTTCGACATTTAAAGTTAAACAGCGAAACTGTAGGTTGAGGCTCCGTTGGGTTTTGTGTACTCCGCAAGTCATAAAGTGCTTTTCACTGAATGTAATGCCATTTTAACAAACTTGGGACTTGTTAGTCTAGACTCAAGACTTGAGTGCAAAGAATTGAGACGCACTAATGACTTGCAAAACGCTGACTTGATCCGTCTTCTGGTCAGTGGAGTTACTCTTTATTTTAAATGAGCTGGTGAGAGAGAGACAGATGATTCCAAAGATCTGGTGAGTCAGGATGCAACATATGTGGTTCTACGGAGACAGGACAACTTACACCTTTGTTTGACATTTGAAGATGTACAGAGAAAGGTGAATCAAGGCCCTGTTGATGAAATGGTTTGGTGTTTGATGAGAAGGACATTCTAACATGTTAAGGACTCTTAAGATTGGCATTGATTGACAAAAAGTGCAAAACCAGGGGGTCAAATATGAGACCGGGATGCGTTTTGACTTGTTTAAAGCCTCGAAAGTCAATGTTTAGAAATTGGGACTTTCTCAGTCTTGATTTAGGACTTGAGTGCAACATTTTGAGACTAGCAAAACTTATACTTGGCCCCAGTAAACAGTAGCAGCGGTGGCCTTTATCTCAGGCGAGATGGTGCGACCTCAGAGAGAGAGGAATGGAAGCGCTCCACTGTCGGAGGAGTTTAGAGAGCAGCTTAAGTTTCTTTGTCTCCCCAAAGGAAATTTAGTTTGATTAATTGTGCTATGCTTGAGATTAATTTATATTACACTGAACAACCCAGTCGGGTTGTTTTGTAGTGGGAATGTTGCCTTAATCTGGTTATAATTGAATTGTTAGCATGCATGTAAATACACTGACTAACTTCAAATGATTTTAAGCTGTTTAATATTGCATTTCTCTGCCATGTGGCTTCAGTGAGGAGCCGCAGACCCTCGTGTGATCTGATCACGGGGGTTATGAGCTCTGCCTCTGGCCTCCTCCTGAAGGATCTCGGGGAAGCAGGCAGATGCAAGTCAAGGGAAGTCTGGCATTAGTTCAAACATGGCTGCTGTTTCAATAACGTGCCCTGCATTCACTCTCCACAAAAGGAAATCCTGCCTTCACTCGCAGCGCTCACCTGTCTTTTATCTCTGCACTATAGATTAATATTGCAGAGCCTATTGCTGCTTCCCTCATCCTCTCTCCTCTGTCTCTTGTTATCTCTGCATCCCATCTCTCCTGAACACATTCACTTCTTCACCTACCCCACAGCCCTTCTCTTCACCTCCTCTCTGCTGGTGGATATTGCTTTTTCTTCTCTCCATCCCTCTTGTTTTCTCTACTGCTCCATCTCAATCAGGAATGCAGCAAGTTTTATGAATTCATCAGGATGATCATGGACAGTCCGGGGAGGCATGCAGGGAGGCAACAAGGCGAGACGATGGCTGTTGGAACAGACGGAGGAAAGAGAGAACGAGAGAGGGAGGGGGAAGGAGTGGGGGGTGTTGCTGTACTGCTGAATTTTAATGAGTACCAGGGGGAATTTCTTCCTCACATTTTTTTCCTTGCTCCGTTTCCACTTTTTTTTTTTTTTTTTTTTTCTTTTTTTCTTTTCCTGGGATGCACCCATCTTCTACATGGCTCTAAATCACTGTCACACAAATGAGCTTTAACACAGTCTGGCTTTGGCCTCGACAGCAGCGTGTCACAGAACGGAGCTATCGGCTACGCACCGAGAAAACAGCGACCCGAAAGTCCTAATTGAACTGCCAATTTGTCATGTTTATCTTTACTGTCTTCCACCAGCCACCAAAACCACACATGCGGCACCCACCACATCCTCTTCCCGGAAACCAGCGCAGATGTAAGCAGTGTTTCTTTCCATGACAGATCTGCTGCTCATTAGTGAATTATTCATTCTTTTCATTAGAGTCTTCCAGATAGCATCACAGCCATCCACACTCTGTTCCGATTCATTCTGTTATTCTCTCGCTGTCTTTCTTTCTCATCAACTTTCTCTCTAAGCCCTTACGGCCTCTGGCTTCTCTACACTATCTGTGCCTCGTCTTCTTCTCTCTCTCTCTCCTTCCCTCTCTCTTTCCCTTTTCTCTCTTGGGAAGACTTTATTATGCTTTGCTCCGACAGCAAAGTACACAGATAAAAGATAATTGCCTGGCTTGACTCCTCCATTGATATGAAAATAGGATTTAAATTATTCACAGTGGTTTAAAGGTTAGTCGAAGGTTATAACTGGCAGATAGAAGTAAAAAGGCATCGGGTGAGGAGAAGAAGAAAAAAAAAAAAAGAAGACCTTGTGAGTTGCAAGCTGTGGCCGGAAGGTGAGGTGCCTTTCTGAAAGGCTAATTTGCAATGCAGCCAGCGGAGACATCTTGCGAACAAACCACAAAAGCCTCTCGGGGGGATTTGAACATGGTGGTGGAAGTCAGTTATTAAGCAGCAAATTAAGGCTGGCTCCTCCACAGAAAAACATTGTGAGTTGTAAATAAGGCTGCCTCCGATCTGTGCCCACACTCTAATCCTTTACCTTCGTCTCCTGTCTCGCCGTGCATAGTAATTCCTCCTTCATGCAGAACCGTTAGCGCACGTTAGGTAATAAACAGTGGCTTTCTTCAGAGAATAGGAGAGGTTGAAGTGGTGGGTTTAAATCAGGGTCAGTTCTGTTGGGACTCTGGCTTGTTTTTGCACCGTGGACATGATGGACTCAGGGGAGGTTGAGGGAGAATTACCTGCTCTGTTGTTGCCGGCGTCCCCGAGGACACATTCACTGATCACAGCAGGGGTTTGCGGAATAAATAGACGAGGGGAGAGGTTGTGAGCAGACCTTTTTCTGCTCCCATCGTATTACCCTGGCGCTAGCTTGTGTGTCTGAAGGGCTTTGTTATGCCTGCAGACAGGATTCAGACATTTCTTACATGCGAGGTTGCAGTAGGTGGTCTGTAACAATCCAGACATCATCCACAGCTCAGGCTGCCACAACTATCTGCGTCCATCCCACAGCTGCTAGACTGTCTGCAGGCCGGATTTTTAGGCTGATGAATAGATTTTGGAAATATGTCAAATAATGGAACAATTGTTATGAGGTGTCTAATTTTGAAGAGCATAAGCACTGTAATTATCTTGTTTTGGTGAACTACACAGCCTGCTGGAGACGTCAGTCAGACACTCAACCTCACTTGACTCTCAGCCGAGGAGCAGTTTGAGAGCCGAAGTCAAGGACCTTCCATTGGACCACCTTGGGACCTTATTTGGGAGATAATATGTATGGTAGTGAATGGCGAGATATTTAAAAGCAGCATTTTGTACTTCAAAAGGTTGTCATGTCATAACGCAATGTAAGACTAAAAAATGGAAGCCGTGACTGAAACACTGTAGAGCTGGCCTTGTGTGTTAGCAGCTCACAGATCTGACTCAGTCTCTTTTCACATAACTGCAGTTGTCAACACGATTCAACTGGACTTTTCTAAATACTCAAAGTGACGGTCATGTTGGCGTTGCTGACGTATATTGAGCGAGACGTGTAGTTCACTGAGTTGTTTTACACAAAATGAGATGATATTTGAACATCTTTAAGACAGACGGAGACTTTCTTGACCTGCAAAATGATCTTTTAAATTGACAAACATCATATGTGTAGTTCATGGAAAACATTATTGACCAAACGATGAATGTATTTCCCATGTTTACGCTCCTTTTAGCTCTGTTTTGGTCTCCACCAGCTCCTGAGGGAAACGTCCCCTGAGCTGCTAAAAGCTGCACTATGTTCACCAGCTAGTTGCCGACTTAGTTTGTCGTTTGGCATCTCCTCGCCTCATCTGATTGGTCTGTACAGAGAAGGAAATCAAACACTCACAGTAATTCATTTCCTTCGCTGTGAAGCAAATTTAAGTGGGGGTCTGATCCCGCCGCCTCTCCCACCCAGTGAGCATATTGATTACCTGAAGCCAATCACTTGACAGCAGCATATCCTTAGAGAGCAGCCAAGCACAATTTTCCCTCTTATTCCTTAATTAGCGATACAACCCGTGGGCACTAATCTATGCGTCCCCTCTGCGATATTCCTCAGATGTGCACCGCTTTGATTTCTCTGACCCAACATGGAGTATTGGGATTGGTGTGCGCTGCAGGAATGCTAATATGTTCCTGGAAAGGGAGGCGCTGTCAGCGTGTTGGCAGACAAGAGGAGATCAAGCAGGAGTTTCTTCTCTCCATATTCACACCTGTACACATCGTCCCTTTCAAATACATTCTGATTTATTGCCATCCCTGAAAAATGCTGAATGTAATCCCCACATTTGGCAGGTGGAGAGTGCAGAGAGGCACTTGTATGGAAGCCGATACAAATTCATGTCCTTGAAAGTCTTCCTTGAAATATCATGACAGGATGAGGAGGGGGAAAGTGAGAAATGCCCAACAAGCTGACTGAAATGAAACAGTGCGGTGCATTTATTTCATGCTGCATTACGTCCTGTAGTTTGCTGGAAGGGATGCCAATAAAAAAAAAATAACAGATTGATGGTTCATTTAATTTCTGCTCAGAAAACAGTAATAGCTGATCTCTATCAGTACTCACCAGAGTGTTCAAAGGTTTTGTTTCTTACAGATAAAGGTGTCGACATTTTATGGATTCTAAGATTTATCGCGATACAGTGACAGAGCAAAATTGGGAGTTTGCCGATTTAAATTATAGTCTTCTAATTGTGGTTGTGGATTTTTTTGCCTCAGCGGTGAAGTTGTAGTGTTCTGTTGAGATGAGCTCTCTGGCATTAAGGGAGGCAGCGATCAACAGATGGGTATAGAAAGCACACCCGGACAACAGGGCACGTTTCAGAGTGGTTGATTCTCCTGGGAAGCACAAACTGGATAAGACACATGCTGTGTGTCAAATCTGCCTCACAACAATTACGAACCACGTGAGCCTTTTCACCTTGAGCTAACATCGGCTACAACAAAGAAAACAGCGAGCTGAGCTTATAAACCAAGAACGAAGGAGGCGCTGTCACATTGCTGCCCGTCCCTGAGAGATGTGTGCACAGCAGGAGTGCCCAGTCTTTTATTTTCGGTAAAAAATGGGATAGCAAATATTATTTCCACTAATTATGAATCATGCTGCCCAAGCGAAATATCACAGAAATTATAGCACAATTGCAAAGCGCGTCAGATGGATTCAGGTTTTGTTATTGAACTGAGGAAGCTCACACAGATACTAATACTGAAGACTCCTGTAGATTTTGGAAAGGACTTCCTGAATACAGTGGGAGTGTTCATTTCTATAATCTATACTCTCTATAACTGTAATCTATTGATTGATTAAAGGTGGCCATTGACATGCGTTATGATGCATCAAGAATCTTTGATAGATGAATTGTAAAGGATCATGAGGCCGGTGAAGATTCACACCTCTACTTAAAGGCAACGGTGCTTCTCATTCGCCTTCCTTCCTTACAGATTTCTTCAGCAGTGACTCTGAACCCACAGACCTTCGCTACAACCCTGCTGCCTGATTGAAAAACCTCAGTCATCAACTGTGGAGTTGCTCCTGAATGAATCAACCCACTGATGTACAGCTAAAGCCAAGGTTAGGCTGCCTGGGCATCCCTTTGATGAGGCCAGATTTGTGTATCAGTCATGAGCCAGTGCCACTACCTAGCACACTTCAAACAGGCTTAGTGCTAAGCCAATTAGCATGACTTTGCATGGTGTTGATCTGCCTGTGACATGGAGCAGACTAGGCTTAATTGCGTAGTGCTGCACTGGCTAATGCTAATTTAGTAGCCTCCAGGAAAGCTGAGCCCTGAGGTAAACAAAGCAATAGGGCTAATATGCTGTTAGTGCCGTCTCCATGCACCAGCAGAACTACTGCTAATCTGCTTACAGTGAGCAGCACGGAGTCACGCTCCTTCAGGCTATGCACAGACTTTTTTTCTTTTTTTCTCTGAAAATGAATGTACATCTGTCACTTTTAACAGTACAACTACAGTATCTGGGTAATATTAATTACTCAGTGATGACTGAAGTGGATGCGATGATGAAAAGTGGAAAATGACTCAGATGACATTCAAGAATGTTGTCTTACACAACAGGGATCAATGTAGTCACTGTGAAGCTGCGGCGCCGCAGGCTGTTAGCACCTCCGGTAAGGAAATCCTTCCTTGAAAACAGAAAGAGGTACAACGCGTATTGTCTGACAGATTACTTTGTAGGACACGTTTCTACTGGAGGGAATTCACGCCTAGTGCGCATTTTAAAGTCTTTTTGTTGTTAGTCTAGTTTCTGTTGTTTCCTGTCCCAGTCTTTGCACTTAGACACGCACACGGATGGCAATTTATCTCCAATACTGTCACGCAAACCTGGAAATAATCTGAAAGTTTGAGGTTATTCTAAGCAAAGAGTCTAAGCAACAGTGTGAGATGTTCATGCTACTATCTAAGAAATGATCACGGTTTCACGGTGTCAAGGTACGTGTTATAACACGAGTACATTTCAATCAGGAGTTTAGACAAGGCCAAACACTGGAGGTGGGCTTAGAAACGCCTACATTTTACAGAGAATGACAAGAAATTTTGATGAATGAATGATAAATTTGAGATTTATTGCAGAAACAGAATGGAGTTTTATACGAGACAAACAGGAGAGAGCTGCTAATGATTTGATTCACCAATATACTGTACAACCGCCGCATTATTAAATGTTAATGCTAAATCATTAATGTGTCAGCAGACAAAGACACACATACATGAAAGGGGCTGAAGGTGTGTTTGCCCTGATGTATACTGTATGTGTGTGAGTGTGTGTGGGTGTGTGTGGGTGTGTGTGGTGGGTGCAGCGAGGGCAGCCTTGTCTCAGATCTGTGGAGGCCTGCAGGAATGTTGGCTGCCTTTGAAGAGCCCGCTGTCTGCGCTCAGCAAATATCAGGTCCAGAATGAAGGGAATGTGGCTTCACAAGGCCCCATCCAGCTCTGTTTTATTGAGGGATCCTGTCCCTGCTGCCTCTGTTGTTGTGGGGGGGGGATGAAGAGGGCACATACATACTGATGAGGTGAGCTGGACTCAAGGCTGGAGCTCAAAGAGACATCCGCCTTCAGTGAAAACACACAAACCAGGCTGAGGGAGCCCGGGACGAGGGACGCACAATGAAACTGTGGAATGTGGACGATATGCGAGGCTTCTACCGGTGAAATGCAGGATTCAAGATTCAGCAAATTTACAAAGATAGAGCTGCACTGAAATATAAACATTCTGTAAATAAATAAGAGCAGGTGTGCAAAAAGCAGGGACAGTATGTTTGGCCTTGTTTAAAACAGCTTGTGCAGTCAGCGGTGCTCTGAAGTAGCTGCCCGGTGGTCGAGGCTGTGAAGGGTCTGTCATGGTGGAGTCTGTCCGTCCAAAGAAATGCTGACATTTCGTCAGAGGTTTAGACTTGATGCTAGATGTTAAGCTGCAGGATACTGGGGGAAATAATAGTGACATTGCGATACTTTTCTTTTCTGCGACAAACATCGTGATAAAGATATGTTGGAGTTATATGATAATAAGATAGCAGCAGCAAATATCCATCTCCATGTGGTTCATAGTCAGTCATGTCTCGATTATAAGATGCATTGTGATGCAGACAGGGAACTGTAAGGTTACGTACGTACAGTAGGCTAACATTAGGCTAACGTCACGTATGTCAGCAGACATGTCAAAGGGAAGCAGATATCAGCAGTTTGCTTTTGTAATACTAGTGCAGTGCCCGTAAGAAAAGTGTATTCCTATAGAAAAGTGGGAGGTTAAGTAGCTTTTTCATGGATGGCCAAATGAGGCTGTGTTTGAAGGTGGGGCGTCAGGGATATTTAGGTTTGTTGTGAAATCTGATATTGCAGGGTATAATTGGCTGTTTTTGACTATTTTTGATTTTGCCATTATATTTCACCTTAAAAATTATTTACTTGGTGTCATTATTTTCAGCACAACCTCACATGTGTGACTGTACAGTTATTTCTTTATTTTGACATACTGTATTAACACAATGGACCTAAAATCACAAAAAAAAAACATAAAATCCGAGTAGAAAAAGTTAGATTTTTTTTACTTTAAACCACAAATATGTTTAACAAACCATTTTTTATTACTTATAATGCAAATATAAATTTTTGTTTGCTAAATATGTGCATACATTTTAAAAATGTACAAAATTATATGTAACTATTTACATTTAAATGCAGGCAATGCTCATTCAGCCGTCTCCTCATTGTTTTGACTCATTAAACAAAAAACCGACTCCACTACAGACTAAACACACTACACCAAACACTACATAACACACTAACTACACACTCCAAACATGCTAAATGTCACAAATCTCTCAACTCTCAATATCGCTGTCTATACACCGACCGTCGTTCGGCCTGTCAATCATCCGCCTAGATCCCTCCCACAACTTCCTGTTCCTCAACAACCAAACTTGCTGCTTGGACACTTTCGTGACAAAAGCCTGTTTTTACCGTTTCTTCCTGCCCCAGACACAAAGCCAACCTGATGGCAATGTTCGTGAAAAAGCGTGGCGGACATTATTTACCCTAGGTCCGGTTTTGGACATGCCGGTGCGTGTGTGGGCTAGCGGCTAGCTATACATGAACATCCACAGATTCCGATTCCACTTTGTTGTCCGCACGTCTTCGGATCTCCTCAGACCCGAACAGATTCGGTCCGGACTCTTTTAGTCTCATTAATCCACAACAGTCAGTTTAGATGCACAGAACAGAACGGGACCAAACCGCCAGCAAAATCCCGGTCCAGCTGGTGCCGCAGCAGGTATAAATCCGCTTGTTTCTTAAGGTGGGGGTTCGCGGTGGGCTCTGCAGTGATTGGCTCTGGTGCGCACGTGACTGTGGTGGCTCCGGTGGACAATGCTCGTGGAATTTGTAAAGCATTTATGAAATAATTTATTAACGGTATCATTGCAGTCCAAACAAATGCGAAGTCGCACACCCTTGAACCACGCAGCAGCCATGTTGAAACTCTCAGGTCAGTCTGATCCTGATCTGCAGAGATATTTGAGGAATACACACATACACACACACACACACAGACAGACAGACAGACAGAGATTCTTTGCTTTTATAGAGAGATTAATGAGGAGGGTCACTCAGATACTGGTATTGAAAATTTTTTGTATCGTAGGCTGTCTGATTCATGTAAAGGACTTTCTGAATAAAAAGGGAATTTAGATTCAAAATATGCTATACATAGAGAATCATGCATTTGACTCATTAACAGCTGAACTGTAATCAAGTAGAATTGTGAGGCCGGTGGAGAAGCACTCCTGTAGCAGACTCATAATGATCCTGAATAAACTGTATTTCATATCTCGTTCTCTCCAAGGACAAAACACACCAACACAGTCATGGCCGCTCCAGGTTTTCTCAGTCCATAAGCACTGATGGCGTCTCTGTAGCAAACTGTTTGTGAACATGTTTGCTATAATAACTTTATGAGGCAACAATATGTCAGCGTTGTGTTTAAAGCTTGTTGTGCTGCCCCCAAGTGGCCCAAAAATCTATAAATGCAGGCTTTAGCCTTGTTTTGAAAGGAACTCGTAAACATCCTATTTTGTCTTTTTAAATATAAAGACATTTTTGAAACTGTTGTGATTTTTTGTGTCTCCAAAACTGATTTTCAAACGGAGAGGCTCTTACAGACTGAGCCGGTCCTGCAGACAGGTGAGAAACGGTTAATCATATTTTCTGGGCTTTATTTTTTATTTTTTTTGAGTAATCTTCTGCGCTGGGAGAGGATTTCTGTAGAGATGAGTCGAGGCTAATTGCTCCGGTCTCACACTGTACTTACAAAATCCCAGCACAACCTGAAGGCACGGGATAAGTACTTCTTTAAAATAACAGAAAAACCATCACGCTGGAGAGACTGCAGGCAGGATCTGCTGTCAGAAGCTGGATCTCAGCTGGTAACAGAATTCGCTGTATGTGTAAGAGTTTTCTGAAAACAGCGCAAGAGAAATGGCGTGTTTGTGTCGATGATGCTCCCTCCATGTCCCGGAGAGACGGACTGTTCTTGTCACGTCATCCAAATTGGAAATATATAAATAAAATAAAGAATAAATCTGAAACGCTCATTACTTTTATAATAGAAAGCAGATGAGTGGGAGGGATGAAATCTGTGCTGTCTGTACCATGAAAAGTTTTTTGACCTTCAGGATGGATAGAGCTCGCTCACACTGTATCTCCCTCCTTGTCCCGTCATCCCTCCCTCCTCTCCTCCCTCCTCTCCTCCCTCCCTCCAGCACTACATTACTTACTCCTGACTCCTGACTCAGCGTCTCACCAGCCCAGACACCAATATTGAGTGCTTTTTATCGTAGCCGCACTTTTTCCTCGTTTGAAACAATATAGCCTGACTGTTGCTATTGATTTTAGTGGATTGTGCTCTGGTAAGCACTCCTTCAAGCCCCTGCTGCTATATTAAGCAATCGTTTCCCACAATAGATGACACTCTTTCCCTGCCTCCCGCAGCAATTTGGTTGGCTCTAATGGGCCTGGCATTACTCAAACTCCACATTGATTGCACGGTAGAGGATTTTAAAAAGGAGAGGTCGAAGTTTCCGTCGATGTGGCTGTCACAAATGAGCCTGTTTTTAGATACATGGGGGATTTTTCCTGTGGATTGGTTCAGCCTGACAGTCCAAGGTACTTGTGCCATTAAATAATGTTCAAACACACTGAGATGTCGGCGCGACGGCTGCACAAAATGAAACTCAATCGCCCACTATGAAGTATCTTGGACTCGAAATAAAACCTTGAAACAGTGATGTGCCTGGATTGATTCCACTGGCCCAGCATTTATTTGCATGTCTTTGGTTCTAATGTGATGTGACTACATTTCCCGGGCAGGCACCGAGGCCCTCTGAAGTATGTCTCTTTAAATCACTGGGGCCTTGGGAGTGCAACTGCAAATGATTTCAGATGCTGGGCTGCTTTTCACATCAGTTGTGGTGCATTGGATTCCCGCTACGCTATCTGCTATCTCCTCCCCATGTCACTGAGCGTCAATAAATCAGTACGCTCTACAGGCAGACCGGGGAACATGTGGGGAGAATAACATGCCCTGTAGTCACGCATATTTAAATATACAAGGGCTCCGTGTTGCTGGTGATTGGGCCACACATCACTGCCCGGCGCACCCAAGACGGTGGAAGGAATGGCTGCCGTTTGGGAACACTTAAGCGGTGAAGCCATTTACCATGTGACTCACCGGCGCAATGTAATTGGCTTCACACGACAGACAGGACAGTGGTGTGTGTGTGTGTGTGTGTGTGTGTGCATGTGTACAGTACGAGACAGTCATTTTATAATAATAATACTTTCTTTTAAATGTGTAGGGCTGAAACTAGGGCTGCAATGATTAGTCTGATGATTGATGCAAGTAAATAACTTGCCATTTATTTTGATAATAGTCATTTTTCAAGCGAAACTGTCAAACATTTGCTGGTTCCAGCTTTTTAAATGTGAGGATTTGCTGCTTTTCTTTGTTATTTTTGACAGTAAATATAGAATCTTTGGGTTTTTGGCATTGGTTGAACAAAGGAAACAATAAAAGGTTTAATATTTGGCTTTGGGAAATTGTGGTGAGCATCTTTTTTATAATTTCTTTGACATTTTATAGACCAAAGACATAATCGATTAGTTGGTAAAACCGTCATTAGGTGCATCTCTTGTGACAACTAAAGATTACTTAATTATAAATCATTTGTGATAGGACGTATTTTCAATTTATCAGGGAAATAATGCATCGCTCTTGATGGAAACAAGCAGGCGTATTTAAGTGGCTGGTGTCTATGAGTACAAAACAGACTGTTGGGGCTTGGCGGAGGTACGTGCTCTACCGGGTAGTGTTCTAATTCTGTCTCTAATACGGCCATCAGAATTCCCCAGAGACAAATATTAATTTTGAAAACAATTGTAGATTGAAAATGCTCAGTTTTAGTCACATTATAGTTATTTTTATCCTTTATACTGTTTGCTGTATTTTCCTTTTTTTGAATTATGAATTAAGTGGTTCAACGATCTCTTCCTTTATGCCGACTGAAAGCCGCCATGTTGTTGTCACTAACTCTTCATCGATTTGGGACAGCAGCACACGTCAATCAATTAGAGTTTGAATATTTCATGTTTTGCCATGTTCTTACAAAAGTTTGAATTTTTTAATGAAAGTGACATCCTTACTTCTTCTTACTGGGCCATAGTCATCTTGGATTTCTTGGAAATGTATAAAAATAATGTAAGAAACTAGCAATTAAGCTCAAGTCATCTCTACAGCATCCCAATATGAAAAACAACCCAGTAACCCCATGTAGGAATGTTCTGTGCATTTTAAGCGCATGTTTAACTGATCTGTGTGGTGCTGGGAGTGCCATGCCATACATGAATGTTTTCGCTCACCAGTTTGTCTTTAGTTCTCTGATGCACAGTCAACAGTCGCTGATATATTCATGTCAAACGAAGAGACGACTCACACCGGGGGTTGGGGGTGAGGCTGTGAATGTTACAGTCTTGGCTACGTGGCGTGCATCCATGCAGAAGGCTGTGGCTGCCCACCCAGCTGTCTGTCAACATCTCCGAGGGGACAACTGTCAGATTAAGAGCCCTAGCTTAATGTCAATAGATCACAATCTGCCTCCTGGCCTCAATTATATTGCCTCTCGTCCTCCAACCTCCCCCCGGTGTGGAGAGGAGTATTAGCTGTGAGCCTCATCACGTATTCAGAGCTGTAATGGCTTCTCCGCGCCTGCACTGCATAGATTAGCACCAAGGGCCGAAGGGAAGCTACATGTTGGCACGGGCTTTATGAACATTGCCATGATGGATGTCGGGCCCGAGTGTCATTAGTGCTGTTGTGCTGTGAATTCAGCAGTAGATTGCCAGAAAATCCTCTCAGCATGGCTTGATATCCTGTTAGTGTAGCCATGGCATGGGACATGTGCACATGTGCAGTGAAGACTAATTTGCTAATGGAAAATAGGCCGTATTTGTGTGAGTTACCACGGTTGGGTATTTTTGTCATTTTCCCAATAACTATCTCGGGTGTAATATATGCTGCTGTTGTGAGTATGTGGAGTGGATGCGGTGTGTACGAGGAAAGGAAACACACACAGTTTTTCTTCTTTTTTTTTTTTTTTTTTTTCTCCATATATTGCTTTTACTCCCCCACTCTTTCACACATGGCCAGTCCCTCTGGGCCCACCTCTGCTCGCCAAGGTTTATTATCTATTTGACAGAAGGGCTGGCGGACGGCATTTGAACACCCCATAAATTGTCATGCAGGCTGCAGTGCGATGCCTACCACTTTCATTCCCCCAGCAGCCTGGCATATAACCTCAGTGCCAGCCCATCACACTGCCATTTGCTGATCCAAGTCAAAAACAGTGCAGAGCAATTAACAGCATAGATCATTTACATAGTGGCAGAGCTCATTTTCATAATGTTTCCTTTATTATCTGAGGAAGAAATTAACCCAGGAATATATTTACATACCAGCCACCAATGGTAACAGCTTGCTAATTGCCTGTTAGATGATTAATAAGCTTACAGCAGATGCTAATGAATCGAGCACTCATTGTTTCAAAGGTGCTCATGTGGCAGGGCTTGTGTTTTTTTTTTTTTTTGCAGCTTAATTACAGCCATAATTATGTACTTGTTGCATCTGCTTTGAAGCAAATACAATCAAATAATGGAAACGATATATATCTGAGTGAACGGTTGGCTAATTGTGGTGGAGTGTTGTCACTTGTCGCAGTATTAAACCACAGACACATGACATCACTTTAATTGAGGACGCTCTCTGAAGGCCGGGGATGTTCATGGAGAGTGACACTATTGTTTTCTGTTTACAAGAACTAAGCTTCACCTCTTAATATGTAGTGAGGATGATAATCACATGTTTTATAATCACAGGTGTGAAAGTAAATTCACCCTGTACTATAGTAAAAGTTACATCTCCTGGAGGGAAGGCAGTGATGAGACCTATCTATGAATATTTGGGCAGATCGGTATAAAAAAATGATAGATCTTGATAACATTCAATGTTTTTATTCTGACATTTTTTCAATCTCATGTCACAGCAGCTGGCAGTATTGGCATGCAACGTTGTGATGCCAATCATACAGACAACAAGCTTTGTGGAAGAAGAAGAAGAGGAAAAGAAGAAGAAGAAGAAGAAGAAGAAGAAGAAGAAGAGTGCTCCCGTGAGCTGATGGTGTTTGGTGAGCTGGAGTCAAAGCTACCATCGCAGCAAACAACTGGTACGAGAGCTGAGATTTATGATTTATTTTCCAGCAAAGTAGAGTAACAAGGGATACATCTAGTAAGGCCTAGTGTTTGTGGTTCAAGTGTGAAGAAATAATAAAGAATTAAGGTAAAATAACTATTGATGTCAAAGATGGACTGAGCGATGTTGGCAGCTACTGTCTCTGTTTTTTAAGGCTGTTGAGCTGTGAATTTGTCTCTGGCTATGGACGTAGTTTTTAAAATTACCAAGTGCATCACTTAACTTTAAACATGCTAAATAAACCAAATAAAAGTGATATAGTAGACAGAAATGTTTCTGAAGTAGCCCACTGTGTTGGTTGTAGTGGTTTCTATTACTGAGATCAGGAATGGAACAGCTAGGCAGTTAGCCAGCTGGCTCACTAGCTACTCCTGCAAGAACTTGTGGAGCAACTTAACGCTGATGACTTGAAGCACATTTTCGATTTGGCAAAACATTTTCGTAAAACTGCCCATATTTGAAAACAACGCAGTTGATTTGTGATGTTGGTGCTGATAAAGCATCGGAACCTGCACATCAAACTCGAGTCTCGTGGTCTGGAGAGACGTAATGCAGTCTTGCAAATGTTGTATACAATTTCTTGCATACACTAAATCTACATGCTGTGCAGTTAAACGGCACTACAGGCTTGACATCCAGCTTTTTATGCTTCATGCGTCCCTGAGTAGCTTTCAAAAGATTGAATGACGCTTCGCCTCCGAAGCTGAATCCAGATTTTAATTGTTGCATCCATGATGATGACTTTAGCATTTAGCTCAAAGCATTTTCAACATTTTACATATTGGTCCTCCATCACTTTACAGTACGTGGCCAGATGAGTGGGTTGGTAGCTAATGGCTGGCGGTGTCTTTCATCCATTTTCTCGGGCTGTAATATAATTTTGAAGCACTGTGAACATTAAGCTCCGCTCAAAACACACCATCAAGCCTTAATCATATCACAAACGATAAGACGTGTCTCATTCTATCATGCTAGCTCCTCGTTCGCTGCATGCAGCGTATGAATGCCTGCGGAGAAACACGGCACACCCACGCACTGTACATGTGTGAATTCACCCTCTCTCCAATCCGGTCTATTTTTTGGTGTGGTGTTATCGAACCCATCCTAACAGACAGATAAGCTTCGGTTTATGGAATAAAGGCTGACTCACCAGTTGTGATGCAGAACCGTATAAATCCCTTTTCAAATCCGCTGTTTTGCATCAGTTATTATTTCAAGTATCCCTTGTGCTGTTTTAAAGTCTTGAGCTCAAGAAGTGTGTCTATCACACACACAGACACACACACACACACACACACACACACACAGACACACACACGGAATCTCCTCTCCATTTTACAGTGATGCGTGCTCAGTGCCCATGTTACACATTTAGAGAGGAAATATTTCCCTAATCCCCATCCCCCCCCCCCTCCTTTTCCCAGGCTTTGGTTTACAGTTTAATAAATGGCTGTGATTTAATTGTAGCACAGCACACTGCTCTCAGTGCAGCGAGTGATTAGCACGACAATGTCTCCTAAAACCCTGCGCTGCTGTTTATTTAATTGTCCCTATGATGCCGCGGCTATGCTCTATTTATTTTGCTGCTTAACTAAAACAAAAGGCAGGGTTCAACTTTAGTGGAGGCTCATGCAATATTGAGCAGAGTGGAAGACTGCACCGCACTCTAGAGACGTGTCTCCGAGACACGGTGCACAAAGCCAAGCAAGTGTGTGCTGAACGCGCGTGTTCAGTCGTGTTCGCTCAGCGTTTGTGCCAAGCCTGCGAATAACATAACTTTCAGTCTATGAATAATTTCCTGTGTTTATGCTTTCTTTGCCCCCTGAGTTGCTATTTTTTGCCCTCCTGGCTTTCCTCCATTCCTAATGCAGATTCCTCTCCTCCGTCTCCCACATTTGTTCCCCTTTCACCTCCATGATCACTCGTAATCATTACTTTTGGTGTTTGCCGTAACAGCATTGTTGAGTCGGTCCATGAAAACAGAGAAGCTTTCGCTGCAGCAGTGAGGAAACATTTGACTCCATGTAGCTGGTTATCTGATCTGGAGAGATCTCAAGAGTGTAAATCGCACAAAACTCCCGCTGCGATCAGAAATTGGTCAGAGCAGCCAGACGACCTCCAGTCTGACTCAGATAATGTCGGCCATATGTAGCTGCAGTTTGCATTTCTCAGACGGTGCTGGCCCTCGGGGTAGAAATGTCATCGTGGTTGTTCAAATCCCTGCACCTCCCACCGGAGAGTTGACCCCTTGTGCAGAAAATGAAAAGTACATGTTCTCCAGTAACCTCTGAGCTTTGAACCTTTGAACCTTTTTGAACCTAACCTTTGAAAATCACTTCATGATGTCACCTACATCTGAGACTTGAATCGCCTCTTTTCTTCCTGTGGAAAACAAAAAATCCATCGAGGTTGTGAGAAGACGGAATGAACGTTTGATATCAGGTGTAACAGCAGGGGCGTGATTCATTCTCTGTTATCTTCACATCAAATGACATTTTAGCGCTTACGATAACAATGTAGTCACCGAGGTAATTTCTCAGAACTGTGACATTGCGACATTAATCATTCGATAAAACTGGCTGAAAAAAAAACAAGGAGACAGTTCAACCAGATGTTCCAGCAGATCAGGTAGCAGCCAAACGTGAGCGCACACATAATGTAGCTAATGATGTCTCTCTGCAAAACAACACTGAGATGAGTAGATACAGATTATTAGTAATTAAGGAGACCAATAACTGATATTTGGAACCGATATGACAGATCCTGACACTTTGGACCCGTACAGCCAGTCGGGTCGGCTGCCACCCCAAAGCAACAGAATTTGTCAAGTCGGGAATGTGACTCAAAAATCAACTTTCTTACAAATTTGACCTTCAGGTGCAATTTTGAACATCGAATTTTACATTTATTGGTTATTATATATAGTAGTTACTTTGCAGATTCACATCATTCAGCATCCATTGGTTATTTTACTTGTGACGTTGAACAAGTCAGAAAGTGTTGTAGGCAGGAAGTTTAGTCAGACCTACAGAGTGGTGACTACACACAGAGGAAGGATGTTGCATCAGAGCACAAGTCTTTCATGTCTGCATTAGAAATATAAATAGGGAACACGTTATTGTCGACCTTTTGTATGCACAAGGCAGAAATGTGTCTATTAAAAACAATACAATTACATAGAAACAGGACAGGGTTTTAACACACAAGGACATAAAAGCAACACAAACATCTCTGCACATCTCTTACAGCGAAAAAATTATTTCCTAATAAGAATTCAGTAAAAAACACTAAAACCAATAATTGTTTGAATGCTGAGATGAGCTGATCAGCTGATCCCTGAGGGAAGTACAGGTTGATGTTAAACCAGGAAGTTGATGCACACTCACAACAGACAGTTTGGTTGTAATTCTGTCATGTATCTTCTGTTTCTCTTCTAAACTACGACGCTGACCTGATATATCCTGTGTGATCATCTGACCGGATTAACCATTCGATCTATTTTCATTTCAGCTGCAAGGTTTCAAGATCTCATCAGTTACTTTGGAAACTACACTGTTATCATGCGGAAAGTTGTAATGATCATCAATTTCCTTAATTGTAAAAACGTATGTGAAGCCTTTCTTGTCACAGCATTTTGAGTTTTGACCGCCACCTGCCCCTCGATTTAATTGCAGGAGCTTCTGGCCTCGCTGACAGGCGACCTGGACAACGGAAACTCTGAGTTTGTCACCACTCAGGACTTCTTTATATCGCTGCTCCACTCTGCTCTCACTACAGTCACATTAAGCTAGAGTTGGGTTTGGATTTCACATCAGTGTGGTTCCTAAGGTTTTTTTTTTAATCGCTCATTGTTTATCTTGGTTGAATCAAACCTCTTAGATTGTCATGAAACAATCACTGCGTGTAATCTAATCTGAGACAGTGTTTTTTTTAAATGTTTTTTATCACCAATCATAAGTCCTCTCTGGATGACGCATTTGTTTCATCTGCGGTCGTCGGGAAATTGATAATTGCCTCATGCTGTTGGTAATTTGAGAGGAACTCCGAATGGCTTTATTGTTACAAGAAGTGGCCGAAGTTGAGTTACCACACGTCTGACGACAGCGATGTGCGCCAACAGGCAAACCTTCACCTTTTGTTTCTCACAGAGTTTTGATCAAAGAGACCTGAAAACTGGGAATGATGGGTCCCTCATTGTGTGTCTGCAGAGGAAAACATAATAATATCTCCTTAAGATCTAAACTGCTGTTGATCACTGTAAAGTGGTGAACACTGTGAGAATAGCTGCCTGCACTGGGGTAAATTAAATCATCATAGAGCCGGAATATGATAATAATAATAATAATGTCTATCATTACTATCACATTCAGGCTCCGTGGTGACACTCATCTGCTTTGGCTGGGATTTCATTTTACATCCATCCAGAACA
Organism: Sparus aurata; assembly: GCF_900880675.1. Classification (NCBI taxonomy): domain Eukaryota; kingdom Metazoa; phylum Chordata; class Actinopteri; order Spariformes; family Sparidae; genus Sparus; species Sparus aurata. The sequence continues at coordinate 7,648,937 of NC_044190.1, read as the reverse complement.
AATCTACCTCTGACTCACCAGTTTCATCTGGTACAATATCATATTGATTCTTTGGACAACAGTATGATATTTGACCAGCCTCCCACGGTACGATTAATTCAGGGGCCTGTTATTGATATAGGACGATACCACAGAGCTCCCAAACTCATTCTGTTCTGCTGGCGGCTGTAAAAGAAGAAGGAGGTCATAAACAACTGTAAATGATTGTAAAGGGCAGGAAGGTTTACTTTAAATTGACTCCACTCCACTTAAAACATGGGTTTACTCACCAGAACTATAAACTTCTACTCATAGCTTAAAGTTGCTAAATGTAAGAATTGGCCACCTGTTGTAGCATATCACCCGGGTAACTGCTGCTAACTGTATTCTGTTCTGACTGCCACTGCCATTAGCTTGTTAGCTCAGTTAGCCCTACAGCTAGTTAGTGTACTTGGGGAGTCTTGGTGTTTTCATCAGGAGGTTTTCAGGCTAACTGGCTAGCATGCTATCTTCAGGAGATATCTCTTCAACATAGCATCAAAACTGTTATTACTTCACATCCTGTTGACCGTTTTAGTTTATCGTTCTTACCTGTCAGAAAATAACATGTACTGATGAGACTTGTCAGACAGAACAGCACATCTGCATTCATACAGCATGCCTGGTTTATTTGATTTGGCTTAACTTTGTTGCAACAGCTGATGTTGCCGCGGTGAGAACAACTAGTTAGCGTGCTGCTGAGTGAGATGCTCCATTTGTACGCTGACTACTCTCTGATCCAAAGTCCAAAAATGTTTCCACACTCCTGATTCATTCCAGAGAAGACCGTAAATATCCTTGTTGTCTTTCTCTTGGCCGCTTGCCTTCACCTGCCTGGCGCTAGCACTGTTTAATGTTTATCTTAACGATGATATGGGCCGATGTTTCACTTTGCGTCTATGATATCTGATCATTAATCATGAAATATCCGTCTGGGCCGTTGGACTGTTACACCCTTACTTCTGACAATGGATAAAACGATCTTTCTCATCATGTGTTATAAGGTTTAATGATTTCTGTGATTAAACTTGTTTCTGGTCTCCGTGCGGTTGCCACCGTTGAAGCCAGTGAAGCTGCGTGGTCTTTTCCACCGCAGGAGTTTTGAGAGAGGACCGGCTGTGCATACGTTATCTTAATCCCCTATTTCTGTCACCAGGGGAGCATGAACTCGCCTTTCATTGATCTTCTGAAACTATCTGAGTTTAAATCTTTTCCTCTCCGTGCAATGTGCAGTTAAAAGACCATCTGAGTGAGTTTATTCAAGGACTACTTGGAAGTCGACACACACGCATACGGAGGTGCTGCTCGTCCAAACACCACACACACACACACACACACACACAATATACAGGTCAGACCAGTGATGCATGCTGCAGTGCATTAGCTTTGAATGCTGGCAGGGGATCTTGCGGAGCCTCATCTGAGCTCATTTATTTCCAAAAGTTGGCCGGAGTCTGCAAAATCTTGCTCATAAAATATTAATATCAACAACTCTTCAAGGGATCTGTAAGGAAATATCGTAGAGGGACCAATTAGGCAGAATGCCTGAAGATTTTTACAGTTTACTCCGAGGTTTACATTTTCTTACATGTCTAAGACTTACAGAGGAAATTGTGCTTTGTGGATCAACATGTTAACTGAAGACGTGCTCTCCTATCTGAAATGTAAATTCCTTATTAAATTTGATAGCAATAGCTGCATGTATGATACAAACATGCACATAAACATTCACATGAGCTCACCTTAAGATGTGTTCCCTCACTTGTATGAGCACGTACTGCATTTGTCTCTGTGTGCTCTTTAACTTGTGCATTATTCATTTATTTATTCAAGCAGCTTCTTATTCATCTGAGCTCCTTTCTCCATTAAAGAATGTGTGCAGCACGCCCACTGTTTCACTGAGCATACCTAAATGTAATTTAGGAAGTTTGTAATCCTTTTCTTTAAAGGATGTTTTAAAGGAAGCAGCGCTTGATTACAGGATGGTGTGTGTCCACCACTATTAATAGCTTATATGCTAATGATATATTTGGTCCTGTTTGATCTTATCTGCTATTTATTTTCAGGGAGATTCAAGTGCAGCTGCTTGCGAACAGAGAGTTTAAAATAGCCTCTTATTTTAGTCGAGCTAATCCCATTAGAATTGTCACCTTTTATAAACGATCTTCTATCTTTAATTTATACTTCCCATGTTTCTGTAAATATACGATAAACGGAAAAGGCACTAAATGGAACCCTCTCGAGCTTGTTACACTGTTATGGCCATTATGTTTATTATTAGCCACTTTATTTCCCCCGGAGGAGGTGGGCTTGTGCACTGATTAGTGTTCATGGTCTTCATGTGTATCCAGACCTGAGAACCACCGCTGGTATTCTTCTTCAGTGTTTGACGAGGTCAAGTAAACAGCAGGAAGGAAAACCACCAGAGACGGCCTCAGTCAGGAGGCTAAATCCCTTTTCCAGAGACTTCCCAAACAAACCTCAAGCATGGTTTATTTGTTCTTAAGAAAAAAAAAAAAGGATCTACCTGCTAACAGATACGCTGCTCGGTGTATGTGTTTGTTCTCCATGATGATGGTGTGAGACTTTTTTCATTACGCTGGTCATTCTTTCACTATTTGTAGTCATGCTGCTGCTGTGATCACAGTCTGAGTGCAATGCTTTTCAGTATTGAGCACTGGGCACTCTGGTTTGGAGCTCAGTCATTGCCACTTACACCAAACTCCATGTACTAATAGACACAGACTAGAACACTTGTAACTAATTACATCAATCATGTTTTTTTCTCAGTTTGATTTTACCCAGTATACCCTACCAGTTACAGGTTGACATGGCATCAGATAATGTTGTCTGTTGTGCAGACGTAGTGAATCTGAATTTATTCATATTTTTTTCTTCTTCTTTCTTGTGTTATTTCTGATTTGTTCTTTGTTTACTTTTGCTTTTGGTTTCAGCTGTTTAGTCGTCTGCCTTTTGTTGCTCCTGTTTTGGGATTATTTGCTTTATGTTATTAAAGCTCACTTTTTACTTCATGCAACCTGATTAAGGACTCAAATAAACACTTCAGTGTCACTTAAAGACTGATTGTTTTATGTTCTGTTGTTATTTATTATCTCAGAACTCTGCACATCGCACATTCGCTCAGTTACATTTATTTTTTATCTGTTATATATTGCACACGTCATGTACACACATACTGTATATAGTATATTTATCTTTATTCTAATTATTTAATAATTATTATAATTATTTGATTGTTAGGCAAATAGTTATTTTCTTCTTTGCAACTTATTTCCCTCTGTACTGTTACATGTGAATTTAAAGGAACATCTTATCTTACCTGCCTGTCTGTGTTAACACTTTGTTAACATAAGCATTCAACCACTTCTTAGATTACATTACAGTTTGATTACATCCAGTGTGTTTTATATCCTGGCTTCAATTAATGTGTAACACATTAACATTAATGTTAGCTAAAAGTTGTTGAATGCTAACGTTAGCAAAGAGGGTCATCGAATTTGTGTTTTACCTGGAAATATGACCCGATGTCCTATTCATCAATCAGGAAGCAGTGAAACTCTAACAATTTGTATGATTGTCTATGTTTTTATGATCAACATTCGAGGATCAGAAGCATTTGGCCACGATGTGACGACGGTCACAGTCGTGTTATCATTTATACCAATGCTTTTCCTAATAAGACTGGTCAAAGTGCTTGTCTTGTGAAGGGTCTGTGAAGTAGCAATGAAGCCAGAGAAAGACATATACTTGCCGACGTGAAAAAGAGGAGCTTGGTGATGTGGTGACTTCACAAACGACGAGTGTCAAACTGATGTAGCTGGCAAACTGAGCAGGCTTGCTGGGTTCAAGGTAGCTTCTAGACTTTCTCTCTGTTCTCAACTTGAATGCTGAGATCATTTCATTTAATAAAAAGTTATTGAAAAGGGGAAAGCAAAGTTCTCACACAGTCGGTGTGTATTTGTAACACAGCTAGTTAAGCTAAGTTAACTTCCCCTGTTTTAGACTCATCATAGTTCAGCATGGTCAGGGCGTCTAACTGTTGGTTGAACTCTACAAGGAACATTTGCAGCTGCTGATTGGGACGAATCCATCGGAATGGATTGATTTGACCGACCTCGGTGTGACTCGCTAAGTGTCTTGCCCCGTAAAGTGCAACAAATCTTGCAGGAGATTAATCAATCAAATCAGTTTGAATCACTTAAACGCCATCTGCCCATGACCACACAGTCCTGAGATGAGGTCTAATCAGAGAATAAGTGAAAGCGCCTGTGCTGGAAGACTTCAAGCGTGTCAAGACTTCAAATAATCCGTTCAATGCTGTACAGTTTTTACAAACGGCTCCAAGTAGAAACAAGGTTTGTTTCTAAAAAGCTCCACCAACATAGAGTTATAAAATGATCTTGCAATCTGACAGAAATGACCATGAAACGTGAAAATGAACAAGCATCGATTCCTCCATCACAACTTCTCTGTTACAGTATAAATAAAGAGAATGCTTGTGAACAAGATTATCGATGCCTTTAGTACTTCACTGTTTTCTTTGTGAGATGGAGACAAAGTCATTAACAGTCCCTCCAAAGTTAGGATCATCTGTAAGTAAAGACAGACAGTGGACACAGACCATTGTGAAGAGCAGCTCTCTTACCATCCTCGCTCCATACCTCGTTTCCTGCCTCACGACTGCTCATGTTGACATAACACAACATTCCACATAAATTTGCCTCCTAATGGCAAACATCTGCCAGAGGAGCATGCTAAGTGATACTAAACGGCTAAATCTGTAAAACAAACAAAAGTGTTTGACAAAACTATTTAGTCAGCGCAGTAAAACGCACTCATAACATCGTCAGCTGTGCATTTGGCCCCGTCTTCAGTCAAACCTCTGACAAGGTGATTTGTCTGCCTCCATCCTAATTGTTCGCCAGAAGGAGCCAAGCTCAGGGTTCATTCTCCACTGGCACCTTGTCCTAATTATAGATATTGCTTTGGCAACACCGCTAATTCATTTTTCATTTTCATTCTGTTATCTGATGAGCGCTCGTTCAAAGAAGCTTCTGCAAGGGTTGTGTGTGTTTTTAGGCAGGAAATATTTTAGATACTGGTTGAACTGAAATGAAGTTTTGTACAGATGTCTAGTTTGTGACCAGAGAATCACTGACTTTGTGGTTAGAATTCATGATGAAATATCCCACAGCTGCTGGATGGAAACCGTTGAAACCTGGCAGAGTCGTTCATGCCTCCCCGAGGACGAAATGTGATAGTTTGTCATCAGGCTCGAGGTCTAGTGTGTCAAACTAATGACATCCTGTCAACTTCATCTGAACTTTGTGTTTAGTGGTAAGTAGCCAACATTAGAATATTACCATGCTAAGCTAAAATTTGAACGTGGTAAACCTAGCTGACGATAGCCTGAAGGGCTCGGGTTGTTTATCTCGGACATCTGTCTCATTAGCTGTTGTGAAAGTACTGACATGATGACGATTGTGGTTCTCTAGGTTTTAGATATATAATAGATTTCTAGATATAAAACACATGATATTTATTGCTGCAGCCCTGAACAGCCCGGATCAGTGTGTGAGGTTTAGACTGGATCTGTACACTCCTCACATTACCAGAGCCTACCAACTCCCATAATGAGGAAAGCAAACAAGTCCTGCAGCCCACCCACTGGTAAAACGGTGCTCCTACAGGCTGTTCAGATTCAGCTCCTGTTGTTACGTAACGAAAGGAGTCATTTTCATAGGCCGGCCTCCTCTGCGCGATGATAGGAGATATCCGAGAGGGGGGCGTCCATCCCCGAGGTGAAGTTAGGTGTGTCCAGCTGTAAGATAGCAGTGTTTCGCAATGTCGTCGCTCAGAGCTAGACACGCAAATTGCTCTTTTGTTGGTTGTATAAATCAACCTCATTGCCTATATTCTGTCCCAGCTACAGAAGAACAGAAGAGATGGTGGTTGCATTTCATTTTTAATTGGAGACAGAGACGATGCGAACAGCGTCCAAGAGTTTGGAGACTGTGTTGAAGACAAACACAGCTTTCGCTAGCTGTTAGCCATTAGCTACATGGTAGTAACTGTACATATAACAAACTAACATTATTCAGCACACTAACCATTCTGAAATGTCCTGCTGCAGCCGCAGAGTCTGTGCTACTTCAGGAGCCTCTCCTTCTGGGTTCCGATTCTGGGTCAAACTGGTATGGTTGAACGACAACATCTTGGGGAGCCATAGCGATGCATCCACCGTAACATTAGCGCATGCTACTGCTAGCCTAAGCTGCATCGTCTCCCTGAGGGGGGCGTGTAGCAGGCAAGGCAGGCATTGACAGACGGAGCTTTTAAAGGTGTAGGCACAGAAACAGCCTGCTCTCAGTAGAACACACTTAAGTGACTTTTAGACAGCTGAAATTCAGGACCACGGATGGGTTTGGGGAAATGCATTTTGAATACAATGTTGTTGAACCTCTGACAGCTGTGTGAAATTGATGAAAAACAGTATAATATGGGACATTTAATGTATTAAAAAGTGGTTGCAGCTAATGGAAACTGAAGACCAAAAACTGGCTGCTAGCTTCTCAGAATGATTGCCAGTGACAACACTATAAATATCAGAATGTATTGTTAGCATTTAAACTCAGAGCAACACTGTGCTCGCAGTCGAGCTGTAGAAAGTGAGTGATTTTCTCTTGTATAACGACCATAGGAATGTTTCTGAAGTCAAGTTCAACAAGAAATCTGAGTATTTGGAGTTACTGGGCCGCAGACGAGATCAGAAAAAGGTCTATTTTTAAAGGTTGATTGCCAGGATTAAGAAACGCCTCATCGCCCTGATGTTTGCCCTTCCATGGTGCGATCTGTTATTGTTATTCTTGGGACTTTTGATAGTGAAGTGTCGGTTTTATCCGCTGGGAATTAACTGACATCACCAATGTAAGACTGACAAGTGGAAAACAAGCCCTCCCTGCAGACCCAGATTCTGACCCTGGCTCTCCTGACCTCCGCATCTGTGACGGCCAAGAGAAGTGTGTGTGTGGAACCGATCTGTCTAGCAGCTCAAGTTAGCAGCGTCAGTCACAAAGACTTGTTTTCATTAACTTTGTACCACTGGCAGCCATGATGGAGACACTTGGTGAGATCCCTCCCACCGTCACATTTTACTTGGAACATTTTGCTTTAAACAAACACACGTCATTCTCTTCTGTTCTTCCATGTTCCCCGTTGTGGATGTTGTTAAATCTTGGCCCGTCATGTTTCAACATCTCTGTAATTGATTACTCCAATTTATAAAGTCCACATCTTGCTGTTCTCCTGTACCCCTCTTTGAGACATTCAAGCCTTTTTGCCTCACTCATAAATTCAGACCTCTCATGTTGCTGGACACAGTGCGATCATCTGTAAACTACTGTTCAATTGACTACAAATTTCAACACTCTCGAGGCCTGTGGAGTCGTAAACACTGTCATGTCACTTAGGGAATTGGTGCACTTATGTGGATGTCAGATGCACACACTGTCTCCATTAAACAGCAGAGCGTGGGGGGGTGAGGGGGGACAATTATATCAGCCATCCAGCAGAGGACACAGACTGCAGCTGTACACCCATTACTTTGATTTGCTCCTGTCTCTGGGGAGAGGGTGTGACGAGGAGAGGAGGTGAGGGAGCAGAGGGAGGTTACATTAGATGCCTATCAGAGAGTCAAAATGGCAGGTGCCAACTTCTGGCTGTCCTGCAAATGTGTGTGTGTGTGTGTGTGTGTGTGTGTGTGCGTGCGTGCGTGCGTGTGTGTGTGTGCGTGCGTGCGTGTGTGTGTATGTGTGTGTTTGTAGACGCAGTTGGCATGTCTCCAGGCCCTTCTGCCCTTGGCTGATGACAAACCAGGGAGGTTGGTAGGTAATAGCTTTCCAGCACCTGCTTATTCATCCAAAATCCTTCACTTAGAGGACGAAGGAGATTAAGTCCCACTCAGGTGTCCCGCTTCCCTGAATCCTGCTGACCTTTGCTGATTGACTCGTCAATACCGAGCCAACTTGCTGCTTTCGCAGTCAAACTACCCCGCGCAGCAGAACAGAGTGGCTCACCTTTGACAAATGAAGACAAATGTCTTCTGGAAGGCAGCCATTTTCTGGGAAATGTTTTTTTTCCCTTCTCCTCCTGTTAATCACTCTGAACAACAAGGATTTCACTGTCTCGATTTGAATGTTGAGTGCTAAGTGGGAGCAAATGTGCTGTGACAACAGCTCTTTGGAAAGGGAAGGGGGATAGAATATCTCTGATGTGGGGGGGCTCTATTAAATGTGTGAAAGTCGCTTTTTGGCTCATCAGGGATTCTGGTTGTTGGCTTGCGTAAAGCTTATTACCACAGCTCATTGGCACCAACAGTTTGGGATGATAGACTGACTGCGTGTCCAGCAGGATGCCCGTGTCGCAGTGGGGTAAACACCAATGCAAAGTGAATTCTATCACCAAATGAAACCAGAATTGCGGTCTTACTCAGAATCACAAGATTGTTTTCCTTCATTTGTATTCATTTTTCATGTATTGTATGTCAAATCTTTGCTGCGGCAATAAGAAATATGTTACGTATTTTCCTTTTAACAGCGTAATAGAAAACATAAAGTTGCTGTTGCTTGCACACACTCACACAAACACACATCTGTCTGAGTGTGATAATATCATCTTGTCCTTGGGAGCCCCCGACTACAGCGAACAATGTTGGACCCACGCTCTCCAGCATCCTCTGCAGTCCCCTGACAGCAGCTGAACTAAACAAGCCGTCTGTACGGCAGCGCAAGAAAGAAACATCCTCATTGCAAAGTCTGGGCACAAGCAAACAAGGAAATAGCTTGGCTGTGGTCGAACCTGAAAATAATGGAAAAAGCGCACTTTCAATTTAGCCATTCCTGTGGTTTTCTCCCCCCGTTTTGGGGGAGTCGGGGAAGGAGAGGTATATATGGCCCGAGGCAAAGCAAGGTGGATAGCTTTGGAAGTCGGCTGACAAAATACCACTGAAAAATGGAAGCAAGCTATAAATAAACAAGCAGCAATATCCTGTGTTATGAATATATAATTTCTGTCTTTAATAACTATTGAGGCCCGAGGGATAGTCTACAAACGGCTCAGCGAGCACTGATATTGTGATTGCGAAAAGAACCCCTGCTGAATTATTAAGGCACCTGCAGACGGGTATCTGTCTCGTCAGGTGATCGGCTCAGCTGTCCACTGACACCTGTCTCACAGCCCGAGGTTACATAGAAAACTGCTGGTTTCTGCTCTACAGCAGGGAAGTGAAGATCAACAGAGTTCAAACTGAAGCCTGATTTTATTTTTTACTTTTGGTAAAAGAATTCCGATAAAGTTATATTGGCCAGTCTGTAGTTCACATTCAACAACAAGGTAATTCTGTGTGGTGGACGGAGTGAAAAAGCAACAATCTTATGTTGTAATTATTTTCGTTTTTGCTATTATCTGACTTTTCTTTTTGAAGCATATGTAAGAATACTGGAGAGTGGTCGCTGGAGGTCATTGTTGGTCGCAGCCCGACCTAAATGTAATTAATGTTAGACTGTCATGGTGGCCAAGAGGTTGAAGCAGCAGCCATGAAGTGCAGAGGCGCCAGTTTGGTGCAACTGGCATGTCATCTCTCTCCACCATCATTTCCCATCATCTCTCTCATCATCAGATGGGACTGTTGATGGTTCTGTTTGGCTAAAATTGCAGGTTGTGATGATCATATCATGAAACAATAGAGATTGTTGTAATGTTGTAATCAGTGGGTTGGTGGAGACCAAAGCAGAGCTAAAAAGGAGAGAGAATAATATATTTTAAGTTGTCAGGGTGGCAGAACTATGACTCCAGTCTGGGTATAAGTTGCTTGGTGGCTGTTGGATGTTGAAGTTGGCAGTTGTTTGCTAACAATTAAGAACATCAGCTCATTGAGTGATAATGGGTCAGGGCTGTGTGAGGTTTGACTTCCTCTGCTGATCAGTGCAGATTATAACACTTGTAAGCCAACAACAGATGTGCGATCAGTGAATATGACCTAACATTAACCTAGGTCATGTTTCATGCAATGTTGCATTATGTTTGCCAGGCAACATTTGATTTTTTACAGAAGGACTCAAAGTTAAAAGAATAAAATACCGTTAGTGTTTTCCTGTGGTGCTCTCTGAGCTTCCCACGTGAGAGAACTGCAGCAGCATGTGTGTCTGTTTGGTTCCATGTGACTCATCTACATTATTAAAAAACAAACTTGGTGAAGACTTTCAGTACTTTGTGGCTAGCAAGGTCAAATGAACATCCTCAAAATAACGGTCTTCTGTGCGAGCTGAATGGAAAGACGCATTGTGCCGTCTGTGCGCGCAACATTGGAGGTGTTTGTTGTCTGATATATGCTCGAGTGCCTGCTCGTCTTCTTACAGGAAACGTTGCTGCTCATCAGTTGTAACCATCGCTGGCTGCAGTGACCTCTCATGCTTACAGTACCTTGTCTTTTTCGCTTCCTGCTGTTGTGAAGTGGTTGCTCAAATCAAAACTCATTACCCATCTTAAACTGTCTGAATGACTGAATGAGTCGGCAAAAGGTCACCAAAAACAACCGGTGCCGAATGACTGAACTGTGAAATGTGGGCAAGTTATTGATATTGATAGCAACAACTAAACCTTGTGTCATATTTCATAGTTTGACTATCAAACTGGAAACACTCAAATAGGAATGAAGTGCTTGTTTCAACATTTCTGCTGTCACACACCGTGACATATCCTATTATCCAGACCAGTGGCATGCGAGTGGAAAAACATTAAATCAAGCTGCACGTTCAGACCTGCCGATTTACATCACATCAGTAATGTAACCTTTTCCTGAATTGACGTAAAGAGCAGTGTAATGACACAGAACCACATCCATGGCTGGAGCATTCAAATTCATTAGCAACCCAACATTAACACATCACTTTGTGACAGGGTAGAAATGCATGTTTTATGATGATATTTAATGGTAGACTAACAAAGCTATAAAGGGCCCTGATGGGAGGCAGCAGCCATAGAGACCCTCTACGGAGCAGCCCATTGATTCTCTCTGGTGCTCTATTGATCCGCTATGTTTTCCCTTCCGCTGCAGCCTGCTAATCGCTGGCTTATTAGGGAGATGGGTTCAAGCACTGTTGTAAATCTCTGGGCACCACCGAGATATGAGTAGGTGCTTAGCTGCGATGATTGATCATTACCTGTTCCTGAAGATTTAATTGGATGGCTCGAACGCTTTTCTTTCTGTGGGAAGCATTCAGCATCAGAAAACTAGCATGTAAAAGAAAGACGTGTCAAAACTGAACCAATCACAGGCTGAAAATCATTCATATTAATTGTATTGGTCACTTATAGGTCACATACTAGTTCATATATTAGTCTCACTTGCTTAGATTTGGGTCGATATCAACTTTTTCAAACCGATTTGATAGGAGACCTGAGACCGGACCGGACTGGTTATATCGAGTTTCACCACTCGCTGTTGCATGTGAGGAACAAAATGACATCAGCACTATAGTCCATCATGTCAACTGTGACACATCGTGTTTTCATTTCTCACAACAATAGAGTGCTGTAGTTTGGCTCCCTCGACTCAAAGTCAGTGCGTTTTTTATCTTTCGTTGCAAACTGTTCTAACTCTGACTTTACATCTTGTACATTGATCAGTTCATAGAAAACCTGCACAGTAATAGTGTTGTAAGATGCTCAGTGGTGGTGGTGTTTAAGTCACGTGACCATGATGTCATCTGTTTATATGAGCTTATTTTCGACGAAAATCCAAAATCAAATGCAAAAATCTCAAAGGCTTTTTATTCTGAGAACCAGGGTGATGCTAACTTCTGGTTGGCCTACAAAAATATGTCACACATCATCCCTTCACCACTCTATTCCATGTAACTTCTCTTACTCTTAAGTTTAACATCATAATAATTAATGAAATAAGACTTCAGCTGAGTGAAACTAGAGACAAGGTGACAGAAGCGACGGCTTACGTTTACGCACGTGCTCCTGCAGATGTTTCACAATAAAAGCCCTGTCCAGAAATGAAGGATTCTGTATTAATGTTACGTCTGAGTCTTTCCTATAGCTTTCTTGTCAAACTAGCTCAGTTAGTTGAACCCAAGACGCTTATTTGGGGTGGTGGTGTTCCTTTTCTATATTCCTGTTAGCCGCTGATCAGTGTGTGTACATTTTACTACTAATTTTGAATTTTGCCTCTATATGCTGTCGCTGTATTAGAGACAGTGGAGCTACAGGTCAGAAAAACATGTAGAGCGAGAGGGTGATGCAGCATGCAAAAGATCTGTGGCGGGAATCAAACAGATTATATTGCATGTGTATAGAATATCTCTTAATCGCAAGGTCATCAGGATGCAATTCTTTCGTATTTTTACCCCCTGGTTTCACTTCTTTTCACACTGGACAAAAAAACCCACTGATATCTCCAGCTCCGATCAGCTGTGATGGACACATGATACCTGGTGGGCACATTTATATTTGCCACTTATCTTCCATCCGTCCCCATTCAAGCACTGCTCATACATTGTTCAGTTGGCGGTGAGGTTGAAGGAGAGACTGATGTAAAAGATACCACAAACAGTAACCACAGAACATTGTCACTGGCCTCCGAGTCAGTATCGGTGCAGTCGGCTGTCAAACCTGAGAGACAAGTAAACAAAAGCAAACTGGTCGCTGGCAGCTGGATTTTAGCTGGTACACCGTCGTTTAGCATGTACGTGCTAATTTTGTAAAATGAATATTGTTGACCTGCAGTACCACACATGACCATCAGCAGTGCAGAACATAATGGATGGAGCGACTGTATATTCTCAGCTAAATTTGAATCAGACACTGAAGGTTTTACTTTTGCAGCTTATCTTTAGGTTGCCATGTTTGAGAACATATCAGCATCCGAGCAAATTGTACTCTCAGTGAACAAAATATGTAAATTAACATCAATTTCACAGGAAAATACATCCATTTATCCACACGAGAACACTCCACCAGAGGACCATTAACACACATCCCATGCCTTGCTCCAATTCACAGTGGGTCATTTCTTGTAATGAATTGCCAAATTATCACGAGTGTTTTCTTGTCAAATAGGAAATGGTAATGATGATGACAAAAGAACAACAACGGCGTAAAACAAGTTGTGTCTTGCCCTGCAGCCAACAGCAGTGCAGCTTTTTTCCCTCTCATACACACAGACACACTTCTCAAGCTGATAATCAGGCATTTATTCCATAAACAATGCTGGAACTGACTTGGGATTTGCCTAACAATGTCTCATTACTAGTGTATGAGCTTCTTTTTTTTTCCTTGAGATAATGCAATTCGTCAAGGAGAGCAGATGAGGGAGGGAGTGAGAGAGTGAGAGAACGACAGGCGGGGGTGGAGTGAGGGGAGGAGGACAAAAACACTTATTAATTTGCACGAAATGGAATTAGCAGCGGGGAGTTAGAAGCGGCGGAGTTTCTAATTTTACCCTTGCCCCCGTGCGCCGATGGTAAATGGAGATTTGTCACACTCCACTTGGCTGGCTCCCCAGCCTGATGAGCTGTCTCTCTTGCAGGAGCCCTGCTCAGTCTCTAGCATTAGCCACAATGCCAGCGCTCACATCACTGCCACAGCCCCACGGAGTCGTCAGAGAGTGGGTGGAAGTGTCATCAGATGCCACATTTCACTGGTGACACTGAATTAAAAGGAGGATGTAAGAGGCAAGAGATACAACATGTGAGCTGTGCATCTTCTCATCTCTCATAAGAGATAAGAGTACAGGAGGAATACATTGGTGCATGGAAAGATGGATACATACATACAAAGATTCATGGATACGTAGATTGATAAAGAGGATGATAGAACGAAGGACTGGCTGATATAAAGGACATAAACATGCTCTCTGATACTATCAGTACATTACATTGGTTGATAATTTCATTATATGGGGGTCTTTTAGGCCCGGAGAGCCCAAACTGGACTTAGCAGGGTTGGTAGAGTCAGCTGAACACACCATATACTGTTATTCTGCTGATGAAAGTTCAGAAAAGAATAAGAGCTAGACAGAAGAAGAGACCTTTTTATGACCGCACAGCAAACCTTAGTCTTTGTATAGTCTTTGTGGATGAATGAGACAGCGGTGGTGCGGCAGGGGTCCAGAGACGAAACTATCAGTCAAATAATCCGTTAGTCAGTCACCAGAAAAATAATAAATAACTGTTTGATAATCATTTCATTGATATTGTCATATTCCCAAGATATGCTACTTTTTTCTGTCACAACCGTACAACAAAATACGTGTAGGTTTGGAGTGTTGATCAGGGAAAAAAGGCAGTTTGATCATGTCAATAACGATGGGCAAGGATCCATTTATCAATCAAGAAAATATTTGCCTGACTAATCCACAATGAGAATGATTTATTCACAGCAGCCTACATCCTTTAGCTTCTTAAATCCCCATATTGACACAACGGAAGAAACAGCTTCACATGAGGTGAGGCTACTTAAGGTCCAGCAGCATCGCTCATCTGGCCTAATCTGGAAGTCTTGGGAAGCCCTGACCTCCTGAATAAATTTCAAAAGATGTTAATATACCTTCAACGAGATGTAGACCTGCTTGCATGCTAACACTTTTTAGCTTAGCAACTACACTGAAGATTTAGACTTTAAAAAGGGTCTAAATAATGTCTTTTCAAATCAACGTGGGATCGCGAGGCTTCTGGGGACGAGCTGTATGGAGCCGTTTTATATTTATGATCAGTTGTTTTTTCACTTTGTAAAACGATCTACCATCTACTTTTGTTTCACTGTGAAGCTCCAGAAAAGTTTTGTGGACTATGAGACTTTGCCTGACTTTCCATCAGCACGGGGGTGAGTAGATAATGATCATTTCTGGGTGAACTTTTCCATTAATTCTGCCAAAACGTGTCCCAAAAAGGATGGAAAATATCACAAATTAAGTTCCACCCCTGAGGAAGCACCTAAGACTCAAAGTTAAGATGACTCTAAATAAAATGCTCAACAGACAAGTAATCCATATTGTGATATACATTGATATCAAATGTGAAAAAAACTATATCAATATAAAATTTTTTGCCAGCCCTGAGAACGGATGGACAGACAGACAGACAGACAGACAGACAGATATGCACAGGCACATGGCCAAATTCCAATAATACAATCTGCAGGCGTCTGTAGAGCAGCCAGCATGATAAACAACATGCTGTTAAATAGAAGCATCGATCAATAACACACACACACACACTCACTATAGGAGAATATATCCTGCTAACCCCTCGCCCACCCAGCAGCCCTTCCTTGTGGGACTACTTCTCTCAGAGTTCAGAGAGCAGAGGCAGTGACGTGGCTGATAAACACGAGCCGAGCGTCCGTGGTCGTCCGGCCTGCTCAGCTTCCTCCTTACAGCAGATAACAAGAGCCGACTTATCCCGGCTCTGCTGCTCGGCTGAAAGTGCTGCCTGCCCTCCTGCCTCTGCGCCTTTGATACATCGATCAATATATCTGTGATGATGTGATCAACTGCTGGCAATCTCAGGTCCAGCTTCTAGAGCTGTTGCTGCCCCCCCCCCCCAAAAAAAATCCCTCCTTCCATCTCCTGCAAATCAGCCTGTAAAATGTGTTTATTGATCACGGTGTGCTCGCAGATATTCGGTTCTTTGTTACTGCACTCCTTCGCATCTGCACCCGCCCTCGCTTAGACAGAAAAGAAAGAAAGAGAGGAGGAGGAGGATGAGGTGGAGGAGGAGGATGAGGAGGGGGGATAACATTGTCATACAGCGCTTTAATTGGAAGCATCAAAAGCGCAGAGAGGGAGGGCGAGTGTTTATCTTCTGGATGTATTCCTCATTTTGCATGGAGATGGTTTGTTTATCCATTTGCCAAAGTTCCTCAAAGCTCGGGTCAGGTCAGTCCGGCTGCAAGGCCACAGACATCCCTCACTGATTAAAAGGAAGCAGCCGAGACACACACATGAACACCAACGTGCACACACACACACACACACACACCGCCTGCAGCTCTTGCCTGGCGATAAGGATCCCAATGTGTCTGACAGCGAGGATGACTGCAGAGTGTGAGGGAATTAGAGGGATTAGGGGGTTATAGAGTAGCGTGATAGCCTCTGGGATGACGGAGGGATTAGCCCGATTATCTCACTCTCTCTCTCTCTCTCTCTCTCTCTCTCTCTCTCTCCCAGCCAGGCAGGCGGAGTCTGGAGTCTGAAAGCTGCCAGATGTGGCACCTACAGATAGAGGAGGAAACAACCTGAGGGAAGGAGGGAGGGGGAGGGAAATGGGGGTAAAAGAAAAAAAAAATGGGGGGATGGGGGGAGCAGGAGAGGAAGGAAGGGAAGCAGGGGGAGGTTATAAAGATAGCCGGTAAAAAAGGGGGGAGAAAAAGAAGACGAGGGAGAGAAATGGGAGGAAATTGCGTGGGGAGTGACAGACATGGTAATGATAGTGGAGAAAAAGAGGGAAGGGGGACGAGATAGGAGGCAGAACTCCCTGTTGGCTTGGCTTCACTCTCATTCCCTCCAGTGCACATTGACTCCCTGCTCGGCTTAATATGGGATTTCATCAAGGTGGTGCTTAGACCAGCTTTACATTTTAATTTGCGGATTGCGCTGGCAGTTTTTAGTCTCCACTGGAGGCTGTATACAGTACGGCATCTACTGTTTGTGCATTTCTAATCAGAGGGAAGATGATTCTGGGCCACACTTTGTGCCACTGTCAACTTATTGTCTGCAGCTCTGCAAATAGTAATTGTTTGGCGACATTCATGTGCAAAGCAACTTAATCTCCTGTGACTGCGTGTCGTACACATTCAGAATAGGATTGGACTGGAGAAGCAGTACAGTGTGAAACAACTCAAATATTCAGACGCTGTGTACCGCAAGACTCATGAGACAAGATTTTATGTCCACAGTCATTCAGTTTTCTCTTCACGATAAATGAAGTTATGTCTCAACTCAAAGGCTGGAAAGTATTTATAGTAAACCTCGTTCTAAAGCGTGAAACCCTGATGTGATTCGGATCTTTGAATGTCCAGCCGCCGGGGACAGCGTTCCCTGAAACAGCCGCAGAGGGACTGAGAGGAGCTGTTTGCTCCTCCGGAGTGAGTTGTCACAAATGCCTTATGGTGGTGTGTGTCTGTCTTGTGCTGTGTTCTGTGGTGTAGTTTTCTTTGGCCAATTTGGAGTGGGCTGAGTGTGAAAGCACTGCATTGTTGAAGATATGCGGCGCACCGGTCACAAGCGCTGCGCTGAGCCAAGCAGAACTAATGACTGACGGCTCCAGTTGGGTCCCCGTCTGAGAGGCAGCAATTAAGTTCATGTGAGACCAAATGGAGCACAATGTTCTCTGAGCTGTCTACAGTTTAAGGCCGAAAGTCAGAGGACACTCCTAATAATCACCGAGTTCAGGTGTTTCAGTCCGTCCTAACAGGTGTATAAAATCCAGTACACAGCCATCAGACATCCCCAGATAAAGATGTATAGTTAAGTATTAATCGTAAAGATCTTCAAAGGATACAAAAATGAAAATCAGGGGAAAGTCAGGGGAAGTTTCATAGTCCAGCAACGATTCTGGAGCTTCAACAACCCTGACATAAAAAAGCTACCAAAAAAATAAAACAAATCGGATCCTTAGAGCCAGACCGGAAATACCCGAGCCTCCGGAAAGATAATGACTTTTGCTGAACTTAACCTTTAAGGTGGTACTGTGATAAAGAACCGGCTTAGCCTCCAGTCAGTTTACGACACTTCTGCTCTGCTAGATCTGCTGCAGTCAGCTGTAAGTGTTATTATTTTGAAGTAAAGGAACCTCAAAGCAACAACAGCTCAGTCACAAAGTTGCAGACCATGCAAACTGAAAGAGCGAGACCAGTGAGTGCTGAAGTGGATAGCATGTAAAAACCATCTGTTGCATGTCACCGCTGAGTTCGAACTGCCTCTGGAAGCAACATCAGCACACAAACAGTGTGTGTGAAGCTTCATGAAATGGGTTTCCCGGCTGAGCAGCTTTGGAGTGATGAATCATACTTTGCTTTGGCACTTTTGATGGATGAATCTGGGTTTGGCGGATGCCAGGGCGGTACCATCTTTAGGAATGCCTTCTTTTGTGAGGGTTTGGGCCCTTTTGTTCCAGTGAAGCATCTTCATTTTAGCTGATGAACCAGATGTGCTGCAGGTGTGCGAGAGTCAGCAGCTCCAGCCAGTGAGGAAGCCACACCCGGCCTCTACAGGGTCACCTCTGCAAACACACAAGCACAACAAAATCCAGTCCATGACTCACACAGGTGTGATGCTCAGGTGTCCACCGATTTTTCGCCACCAGATCTTTTGCATCATGAAGGCCGGTCCATTTAATGATCAGCGTGTCGTTCCGTCAGACACTGTGGGAGTTAAACCAAATATGGCATGAATGCAATTTCACAGGTTGTGCTTTTGTTTCCACTCTTCTTCACCTGCTGTGGGTGCGAGTTCCTGGAACTGCATGTCACCACTGCTCAGGAGGTGATGCTGATGCAAACTCTAGGTACTTTTGAAAGGTTCTTTCAGATGTGTCATCGCATCAGAGCATGACAGTCATCACCGGTGTATCACTGTATCTGTATCCACTTCCTTTATTTGCTGTAACACATAAACATGACACATTCATAGACAAAGATGAAAGTGTTATATAAATAAAAGTAGCATTATTATCATACTTATTATAAATAAAAGGAAAATGCAACAGAACAGTCAGAATATTCTTACAAAAGACAACAGGATACTTAACAAAAATCAATTCTATACTTTATTAAAAGAAAGAGTAAATGTTAGACTTTTTTCGGTGCAATAAAAGTTTCTTCCTGCAGAGTCTTAAACTAATAAGAGCCTTAGTTTCAACAGAACTGCTGAAAAACATGCTTTAAGTTCTTGCATTGTATGTTCCACCCGTCATACTCAGCATGGTGCACATGAGATCCGGACTGATGAGTTAAATTCTTGTCAGATCTTATCTTATTCATGCAGATGCACTGACATGTGTGGCTAGACACCGTCGTGACTATTTTTAAGGCCCAACTTTTTGTTCTCAGCATCTCTGTTGTCTCACAAACCCAGTGGTGGCTTACATGGCCTAAATCTGCTGACAGGGAAACTGAACCGTTATATCTTATACAAAAGCCCGCAAACCCAAAAGCCACAAGTAGCAGCCTCTCTAAAGCCGGGGCGCTCTGCCTCCTGCTGCACTAAAACGGTTTACGCTTCAAACACAGGCCTACTGGAATCCTTTTAAAGAGCAGTCTGCACTTTGCACTGCTGTCCCAACAGCTTGTAACAGCTTTTTAACAAATGTTAAATGTTGTTTTTATCTTTCTGGTAGATTGTAGTTGTGTTAAAGTGCTTGTTTCAATCCGGATGTCTGACGTAGGAACTGTAACACCACATGCAGTTGTGGGTTACTGTATTCTCTGGCGGCTCACATCTACACAGGATGTGCCGACAGAGCTGCTTGAAGGTTTTTTTTGTAGTGAAGTGGATAGATTGTTTCCGTGCAGTTTGTTTGTGCGAGTGTGCGTGTGTGTGTGTGTGTGTGTGTGTGCGTATGTGTGTGTGTGTGTGTGTGTGTGTGAGATCGAGTCTCTGCGCTGTAAACAAGATTTGCCTCTGCCCTCAAACCATGGCCGACAGAGTGCTCCTGTGTGTGTGACGGCTACACACAAATTTTTTTTTCCACGGGTTATTGGGTATGGTGGGTTGTCATGGCAACTGGCGAGACGTTGTTTCGCTATGATTCTTTTTCCTCTTTTTTTTTTTTTTTTTTTTTCTTGACAAAGAGAGAAGCAGGATGCAAATCATCTCCCCCCGCCAGCCGAACCGAATCAGATGAATGGAACTGGAACTAGTTGCAAATGGGGGAGAAAGTACAGTCGTGTGTTATTCTCCCAAACAGACGACTCCCGCAGAAACATAACGAGCAAAACCTTCACAGAGAACATCAGCTGTTGTTCTGTTAATTTGTGTGCTGTTATTATATCGGAACTTCTTGACAACCGAGTCCACAAATTACCTCACAGTGAGCCAATACGTTTCCATTTATATCTGGATGTATGTTCAGCTTATAAATATTTCATCCTCCAAAACAAACTCTCTTTCTCGCACACTTTCCTCTCTTTTTTTTTTTTTTAGTTTGGCATAACTAATTCTTTCCTGCATGAACACACGCATCGTCTTCTTGTTTCCCCTCCTTCGCCTTAAACTGTCCGTTATCTACGCTATCAAGGTAATCTAACCCATAATCTGATGACTTCTGTCTCATCGTCCTGCTGCTACAGTAGGTGCTGCAGTCTTCGTGCAAAGTGTCAGAGCACTTTCACACATTCATGCATCCATCGAGAAACATACAAACTGGTTCACACGCAGCGCTTAAATCTTTGACATCTGATAAGTCTTTGCTTGCGTGTGTGTGTTCATGTGTGTGTGGTCACTGATGTGTGCAGACAGCAGACGTGCTCGTCTTGTCTGGCTGACGTGGTTGGAAGCCGCTGTCGACCACACGGCAGAGCTGCAAGAGAAAGCTACAAAACAACGTGCAGAATTAGCAAAAACAGTCACAATGTAATCGACGAAGGGCAGCCGTCTTTATGGTGACGGGTTGGTTAGAAACCATCGGTGAGCATTTAACGAGCCTGAGGAGTTTGAGCTGATGAGTCAGGAGATCCACCAGAACCGTGTTCTAATCAGTCCTAGCGTTACACTAATTTATAAAACAAAGTCAGAAATGTTGAGAAAAGGGGAAGTTAAACGTCATCTGCCTCCACACTGGTGAGTCTCGGGCTGGAGGCGTTGTGTTTTTGTGTTATCCATCCCTCCCTCCGTCAGTCGCAGTCTCATGAATGTGAGATCTCAAGAACTCTTTGAGGGAGTTTCAGATTTGCCACATCCACACAAGAACGATGACCTCACAGCACACATTTTGGCCATGACTTATTTCATACTATAATAATGACAGAATTCATGAGATTTCATATTCAAAAGGTTAAAGGTCAGCTTCACTGTGATGTCATGATATTCTGCTGAACATGTTCTGGCCATTGTTGTTAAAGTTCAGGTACAGTGACTTGACTGGTGTGTGGAGGCAAGGTGGCAATTCTAGTTGTCCTTAAGAGACCATGTCAGACATGTTCATGTTAGGTCATTTGTGTGGGTGGGATCTTTAATATGGGAACACTTATTTTGAATTTCTGCTTTGAAGCTGCTGTTAGCATTGTCATCATTTTAGCGATGTTCCTCTCCGTTTTGCAGTCAGCCACCCCCTCTCTCCTCTACGCCACCACGCTTGCACAGCTTTTTTCTTTTTCCGAGGAAGAGTGTTTCTTTGCTTGGCCTGTTTGGTAGTGTAAGCCATCACTGGGAATGCTGGAATTGTTAGCCTACCCTGTGTCACCGTTCCTCATAAACAGGAAGATCTGTCCTGATTGGATAAAGTGGGCAGGGATACCAGACAACAGGTCACTCAACAAGAATAATAATAATAAAACAAAACAAAACAAACAAAAAAAAAAAATATATATATATATATATATATATATATATATATATATATGTGTATATATATATATATATATATATGTGTATATATATATATACATATATATATATATATATATATTTTAATATATATATATATATATTAATATATATATATCACTTACAGCAGCTTTCGTGAAAGATTTAAACAATTTATCAAGTGTTAGAAAATGTGTCAATAGATGATCTGTAAATAACTAATTGTTGCTACTTTAGGTATTTTTTTTTTTTTACAAAAAAAAGTGAGACATTTCAACAGGAAGGAGAGAAAACAGACAGATAGAGAGGAAGGAAAGAAAAGTTAGAGAGAGGTTCAGTGAAAATAGGCTACCCCTACACAATTGCATAACTGTGACCTATAATACACCGCAACCAAGACAAAGAACAAAAGTGGGATGGAAACTGTTTGAATGCGAGTGTGTGTGACTGCGAGCACACACTCGTCTGTGGGTGTGTAAATGTGCATCGATGTGCAAGATGACACACTGTATTTCAAATGTGTAAAATAGAGCAGTGGAGGTGTGTGTGAATGTGCGCACACTTAAAGCACACACACCTGCAAAATTTTGATGTATTGGTTTCCGTCTTTTTGCAAGCGGCGCCTCATAGAGCGCGTTGATGGCAGCACATTGTTTTTGTGCTGCGCTGCTCGCCCACAAACCCGCAATGACAATCTCATGGCTAAGTTGTCAACATCAATACATTAGAGGGATTGTTCATCATATTGTTTTCTGATCAAGATGGATTACTCTTCATCAGGAGCTCGCGGAGGCTTAGGTCTGGAGATATGAAATCACGTCGATGCATTTGATGGAATAGTGAGGCTGAGAGATTTTAGATTGAGATCTCCGTGCCTTATTGAATTTCTCAGGGGTGGATCAAATTACTTTTTCTGTCAATGCACTGAAAGAGCTGTAGGCTCTCGCCTCGCCTCATTTCTCTGTTTGTGTTATTTGTCTTGTAAAAGCAGAAAAGCATTCTCACAGCTTTTAGGCAACATTTATATCCATACAGAGGCCTGAAGCACAAACATCCCCAAAGCCTCAGTCGGCTCATCTGTTTTATATTCCTGAAAAGAAACTTTGCATTTGGACTTCCCCTCTCTCTGCCAGTGGATTCCTTTCACTTACGCTTCACTCTTGAGCACATTTCATTGCTGCAGTGCGGGAAGAGGAGAGCAAATTGAGCCTTAAATCTAAACATGTGACATCAGAAGACAAAATGGCAGTGCTGACAGGCCCAGGACCACCCACAAGCATTGTGGCTTCCCTCTAACTGAATGTGGACTGAATTAGACGCTGCCTCAAACCGTTACCCGAGAGCTTTTATTAACCACACCAGAACCAAATGCATCTGCGGCCTGTGCTGACTTCTCCTTTTGACTCTATCAAGCGTGTGTTTCCAATATTGAGGAAGCTGTGTGTTCAAACTTCAGGTTTTTTAAAAAAAAGGAGTTTGAACAACACATTGTGTGTGTTTACATGCAGATAGGGTTCATCTGAGTGAGTGGGCGTGGCCTTAGGTCGACCTGTTTGTCTGTTTAGGGTGGAGTTGTGTGACACATACGGTGTGACCACACGGAGACAGTCCTGCACTCACACAGCTTACTATTACTGAAGTGTGTGAGTGCATGTGTGGTGTTAGAATGGGTGTGTTTAGGCCGCATAGGTGTGTCCATGTCTCAAGTATTCACACACACTCACAACAAGGATGGCAGTAAAGCAACTCGAACCTATCTGGACTACACACACACACACACACACACACACACACACATACACACTCAAATCCACTTTACTTTTGTGATCCCATTTGCATGTAATTATGTGCAGTACAAATGTTTGTTTACAAATATTAATAAGGTAAACATATACTCATGGGTCTCTGCTCTTTTAGGCAAGAGCATGCAAGCGCGCACACACACACACACACACACACACACACACACACACACACACACACACACAAACACACATCCCACACAAACACACTTTCTAGCTGTAGTGGAAAATTACTGGGCTCTCATGCACGCCTGTATGGTTATGGGAGCCATGGAGAGAGGGAATGGACTATTTGTGGTGTCCTGCTGACTGGACCAAAGGAGCGCAGACCAAAGCTGCGGTGAGGCTTGAAAGAGTAAAAGAGCGGGGTGTCATTAGGCTCGAGGCCAGAGACCTCCATTTACGCTCTGCTCTGTGTCTCTCTGGTCGGCTGTAGAGCCACACAGCAGGTGAACACACACTTAGCTCTGGAGCTGCACTTCACCTCAGATCACAGACGTCAATGGCAGAAATGGTAAAGAACGTTAAACGGGGGAGTGGAGGGAGTGGGGCAGTGTCAGAATTCTGTGTTTGAAAGTTTTGTTTTATTGGTACCATCAGTGCAGGGACAGGGAGTGTCCCAGATAATTCAATAATACTGTGCGATCGTGATCTGGTCATAAATCATGTTTAGTCTTCCAGAGAGGATGCAAAAAGGTCACTGGGGGAATCTGTAGGGCTGACCCAAACGCTTCTACGTTTCTGTGGCAGTCGATGTCCATATCTGTATTCAAACGCTGCATCTCTTCGATGAAAAAGAGCTAGAAAGTGAGAAATGGCACTTCTGTACTGGTTTTAACATGTGAACATTTCTACTCCATGTGTACAAGGCTTTGACATAAGCCTGCTCAAACTCTCTGCAGACATTCAATGGTCCAACAATCGCTTCACCTTCAAGTTGGCTTTTTTTGACTTTGGAGGCAGGGACATTGGCTGATGTCTTCCCTTCCGTCTCTTACTAGACTCATAATTACAATAATTACAATAATAGCAAAGTATATAATTGAATAATCACCGGAAATTTAAGGAACGTATAGCATGTTTGAGCTCCAGCAGGGGAGTTAGAGACAAAGTAAACAAACTTGCTCTGTAGCTTCCACGTCCTGGACAGAAAGTGTGTTGTTGGCAGCAATATTTATGAGTAAGGGGCACACAAGCGTATTATTGGACCAAAGGGACATATGCAGGTATTTTTTTATTCTTTTTTTTAATGCTCTGCAGCTAAACTGCTGTTTGGATAAGTAGTCTGCAAACTGACAAGCAGGATAGCAGTGAACTTTTCGCGGGTGAATGTTTGTTTGTGGGGTTGGACAACGTGCTACGGTGCCGGACAAGAACTGGTTCCAGATTGTTGGATCCATTTGAGTGGTATGCCTCCGTGTGTATCGATTCCTTTTATTAACACTGATATATTTTGTCGGACAATTGCACGTTTTCGATGAATGAATATAGAGGCATACAAAAAAAAATAACGTTTAGGTTTGACTTTCTATTTTCTTTTCTCTTGGTCGGGTCGAGCAATGTCCCCCAAATCGACATATGACACGGTTTGAAAGGGTGTTTTTCTCTGCACCACATCTGTCCGTAACTTAGCTGTGTTCAGTCTCAGGAGCTTGACACAAAGGTAGCCTACTAGCTAAGCCAAGAAAATGCAAATTACAATGGCATGATTGAGCGAAACACATGAACAGCAGCACGCAGAAAAGAAACAACGCCGCCACCAATCCAACTGAGCATCTTGGGTTTACCTATCTGGGAAAAATCAACAGGACCTGGAGATGTAACAGTGTATCAAGCTCACGGTAACTCTGAGGGTCAGAAGTTGATGACTGTCAGCCTTCTGTGATGTACAATGGTCCATCAGCCTTACTCTAGTAGATGTCTCTGAATTCTACCCTTCCATGAGCAGCAACAACTGTTGCTATGGCAAAGAGGCCAGCAGGAAGCATAAATCACAGCTGTAACAAGCTGCCTCAAAAAAAAATACATTTTTCTCCTGTGCTGGTTGTGACGGACTGCTGATCAGAGCTGATAGTAAGGCAGGTCAGGTATTACACACATGAGGATTCTGCCCGTCCTGATTACACTAAATATCATTTGGACTTTGGAATCTGAGTACGGTCTCAGATACTTGGCGCTTCACTTTGCGAGCCGTGCGGGCTCTTCTCCAGACAAATGTGTTGATTATTTAATCATTTCTGAAGTTATTCTACGTATAAATGATTCATAACCAGCTTTTTTTCTCTCGGTACACAGCAGATAACAGATTGTCACAATTTGATTTGCTGCTCTTTGTCCTGAAGGCTTCGCTCTCCTCAAACAACAAATGTGTGGCAACAACAGTGTTGTGCGACAGCAGTATTGATTTTAATAGCTGTGGTCGCTGCAACTGTTGTGCTGCTTGGCCTGCTTTTATGAGCAGCCATAAAATAACAGTGAGGAGATGGCCTGGATGCTTTCCATGTATTACAATCAGAATTTATAAATTGCCCCATTACCCACCTTTCCACTGGTTACTCTTGGAACATTAGCAATTATTTCCACATGGGTCACACTCATAAAACCAATAATCTAGTGATTTAAAGCCTTGGTGAGGAGCTGGGCTGAAGGCTCTCTGAGGCAAGAGGCCTTTGCCTTTCAGACATCGATTTCAGGCTGCTATTAGACGGGCTTTGCAGAGACAAATTGCTTCTGGGTTTGTCTAAGGAGAGAGATTGAGGGTGATAGAGAGAGTGACATTGAGAAAGAGGAGGAGGAGATCATCCCAGTACAAGTGTGTGTGTCTGCTGAGGTGAAGTAGGTGAAGTTATAAAAGCATGTCATGGCTGCACTGATGCAGGTCAATGTGTTTGTAGCGCTGTGCTCTTTGTTATTTTTGCTGTCTTCTGAACCAACTGATACCAAATCATAAAAGTTCATTTCATTCTAGCCCGTCTCCTCACCTGGGTTCTGCTCTTCCACCCTCTTTTTACAATTGTTTTAGGTTTTGTGCGCACTGTTCAGTGCAAGCGCGTGCACGTCGGTCTGAAACGCTGAGGTGGGCTGCTGCTCTCCCGTCGGTGTGTTCTTATGGAGATGGATGGCTGCAGGAGGTGGTGGGAGGTGAGCGAGGCCTCTGCTGCATGATGGCGGAGCTCCTGATGAACGCCCACCCACCCATCATCCTATTACTACTCCCCCGGGATAGAAAGAGAGACAGAGGCAGGGAAGGCGGAGGGATGAGAGAAATAAAAGATAAAGTGATTCTGGTCTGGGGGTGAAAGTGATGGAGAGGGCTCAGTGCAGAGGGAGGATGGGCGACGACGACAAAGAGAGAGAGAGGAGGAGGAAGACATGAGAGAGATATCAAGGAGGAAGGGGAAACTACAGATGTAATGGAGTACAGATGCAGGTGAGTATAAAAGTAGAAATGTGAAGAGAGGCAGTGGTGGAAGAACTAATGGGATCGTTCAGCAGGTGCCAGGTTTTAAAAAGCGTACCAGTGGTCGAGCATGGAACTCCTGTAACACTCATCCTGCTCGTACTGGAACGTGAACATGATTTCTAGCATCGCAGAAGCTAACAGGTTCCTCAGTAAACACCAAGGAGAGAGCAGGTAGGTCAGGATGTTTATCAGAAGCTCTGTGAAACTGAAACACAGACCAAAAAATACACATTAAGACAAAATGTGGCTCATTCTGTCACAATAACAAACAGCAAACTGCCGAGGTTCACATTAAAGATTCAAACTGAGAATTGTAATATTTACAGTGTTAATGAGGTAGACGAGCTATCAGCCATCACTCATTACGCTCAGTTCTTCAGGGTTTGCAGAGGGGCGGCTCTCTCTCTCAATCCCTCCATCGTCTTTGTGTCCATGGATATGTTCATACTGAAATGTGGAGGTACATCTGTAGTTGATTCAGCATCCCTACAATCTGCCAGAGGACACATTTTGCACCATTTGGGGATTATGTAGTCCTGCATAAACCACCAATGAGCAGTGATACGAAGCCGAATGAAAACTGGCAAAGTTCCCGTTTAAGTGCAGAACTTGAGTTTATACTGCAGTTAGCACCTCTGGAGAGAGCGATGAGGAAGACGTGGAAAAAGATACTGTGTGTGTGTGTGTGTGTGTGTGTGTGTGTGTGTGTGTGTGTGTGTGGAGGCTTGGACAGGCTTCTGTGACTCCTCTGACCCAGCAGAGCCCCTCAGCGAACTCATTTACACTGAGTGACAGCACTGTGTGACATCCAGGGTACATCCACAGAGGCCACACACACACACACACACACACACACACAATCACCCCACATTTGGAGGTCACTCTTGACAAGTTACTCGTCACCGCCTGCTATTTGCATGCATTTTACATGTATGTATGTACATGTATTTGTGTGTATTTTACTTGTGAATAATATAACGTTTCATTATTATGTATTCATATTGACTTTGAGTTACATCAGGTCAAGACTCGGTGTCATCTCAGTCAACGTCTGGCCTGCCGGGACCTGCCGGTTGAGCTCAGAAATCGCCTGCATGTGCTGTTGTTTTCAGAGGAGGAAGCAGTCGGGTGATGCATCATGAACGTTCCTTGAACTGAAGCATAACCCAGAACTGCCACTCACTCCAGCCTGCAGAGAGCTCAGTCTTTTTCTGGTCCATGAAAGACACAGGACCATCTCCTGCTGGTGGTTATTTAAAGATAATTCATCTATTTCTGAAACTTGGGGTCTGAACAAGTCTGTTAGTTGTGGCGTCTCAACAATCTTGGGACTTTCTTTTTTTTCCCTCCTAATTTGCTTTTAAGTGTGGGGAGTGTGCGCCAACCAGTGTACACAGACACACATGTTCACGTTCAACATGTAATGTGAAGGCACAGACGCATGTGTATGAAAGAGAAATTGAGACAACACACAAGTAAACACATAAGCAAACAGTTATATGTGCCCACATACACACACGTTCACATGCACACAGTGTGGTCCGGCCCTTGGCTCCCGAGTCTGTAATGAAGCCTTAGTGAAGGTCTACCAAGGAGGCTGGAGGAGTCAGCCAAGTCGGCCTGCGGTCTCATTCAGACAACCACCTCGCCTTCGCCAGCTACCCAGGCCGCAGTGTTCAGTCACTGGGTGGGATGGCCAGAAGATCTAATCCGGCAAAGCAGAGGGTGGAGGTTGAGGTGGACCCCTCTAGATGTGGCCAGTGTGGGACACCAAGGAGGACCGTCACTTATTTGGTGCCACAGAAGGGCAAAGGCGGCGCTTCCTGTCCTGAAGCCCGGTTCCTTGACTTGCTGATGAATGAAGCTCACCACAGACAAGACACTGTGCAAACCCAAGTCTGTGACGGAAACGTTACAAATCCTGTGTTTACCCATCACTTCCAGAACAGCAAACACTCGGAGAATGTTTCAAAGTGGAGCTCAGACTATTAACAGATGTGGATCCCTCTCACTTTCCGCTGGCACGCCACACATCCTTACAAATACACAAACACACACACAGAGGCTCACTGTACCACTGTGGCTTCCTCCACACACACAATACACCCACCACAATGACCTGGCGAGGCCCACGCCATGCTGGAGTGTATATTTACTCCACAGCAATTTACCCTTGGGCTTTGACAACTCATCGTTTATGCCACTGTGGCGTTGCAGGGGCACCACTCCCTGTCTGTCCGTCCATCTGTCCGTCCATCTGTCTGTCCTCCCTGTCACACAGTGGCATGAATGGCAAATAAGATCCTGGAGTGCAGCCAGAGACCCAGAGACAGAGTCAAAGGTGTTTCGAGGTCACAGTGATAGTCGACATGTTTGTGTGTTGAGGTTTTTGTATGAATTTGATTGGCTCGAGCCTCTTCGTGGAGCAGGAACTGGTGATTCGGCACAGTTGGCTTGAATGGTTGTTTTACGTTAATTAGAAATATGCTTCACTGGTGTTGATTGTCAATTTGGCTCGATCCCAACACAGCCCTCGTCTCTGCCACGCAGCCCTTCACCTCCGTTTTGCGCCACAAATAAACAAAACAGAATAAACTGTGTCGTCCTTTAAGGTCACTTTGTTTATTCAGTCATGAAAACAAAGAGAATTTGATTATTTAGCTTGTTAAGGCATAAAAAAAAGGTCAATGAAGATCTTTCACTACTGATTAAAATTTCTTCCCCAAAACTACATAATGCACCTTTAAATTGAGGGTTATAGGATGTCTTGTTTCGATGTATTATGGGCTTGTTATGTTCTTTATAACTAGCATAAAACAATCACTAGTTTTAGTCCATGTCTCAGTAGCTAACTAGCTAGCAAGTGTCACATTGTTAGTGCTGCATTTTCAGTGAATCCCCGACTGCACTTGGTTACTGCTCCTTTAATATCAGAGCAGATTGACAGGACAGGAGCATGTGTTGCTAGTGTTAGCATAAGAAGTCCCTCTAGTGGCCAGGCAATCAATCATGTGTCCTTTTTTATTTGATAACTGGATTGGTAGCATCTTCATCAGATAAATTTCATTGTGATGATACCAGGACTGCCACAGCAATATTAGAGAAGTTGGCACAGCCGAAGCCGGCATATTGGAAATGTCCGGGTCGATCTGTGTACATAAACGCTAACAGCGGCAACTGATGATGAATGTGGGTCGCAAAGGTTGGTCCCATTAGAAAACCAGGGGTAGCAACATTAGCTGGATGACTCTATGGCTTTGGTCCAGACTGATTGTCACCTCCAGCACCCCCATGAGCGGTGGTACAAATCAAAGAGTAACTCACAATACAATTCACGATACGTTGACCGTGCTAACGATGTTAACTGTGTTGTGGTGACACGTGTGTCGCATGTTATAAAAAAAAAATGTTTGGCGCCAGTGTATCCATGGAGTCTGAAGAGGAAGAATCAGGAAATATTACGGTATCAGTATTTTGTTCCACCACACAAATTTTTGTTTTTATGTAAAATATCTCAATGACTGCTGGATGGATTTTCTTGAAATCTGGTCAAACCAATTATTCTCCTGTCAGGAAGACATGACTGTTATTCGTCGTCAGGTAAAACTTTTAATTTGTGAATTACTGACCACACCCCTGCAAAAAAAGACAATTACATTTCCATCAGAGTAGGGGTGCACGGGATAAAAATTGAGGATGAACCATTCCACCCGGAGCTCATCCTTCAGGCTGTTTCTGTTTAAACTCAGTTGTGTTTAGCTGTCAACAAGTCACGTCTGTAAAACATTTCCTTCGCTTTTCGCGGATTCTTCTTGTGAACCGCGGTTTTAAATTCATCTTCGGCACTGCTGGATTGTAGGTCGATGTAACAACATGCCTGCGCGTCTTATTGAAGTAATTAGCCCATCTTAACCTTTAATCTCGCTAAATTCCTCCATCCCACCAGATGAGTCTCCCTTGGCCTGGATCAAGATGGTCAATTACGCCTGTCACATAGAAAAATGGAAACCAGGCCTATTTCCTCTCTTCTTCTCTTTCTTCTCTGGAGTCTCTTTGTCTTCCTGCTCTCTGACTATAGTTGCACATTTCATAATGACACTGAGCAGACATAGACACAGATACAGATAAGAGGGAGAGCTGGAGAAGAGGAGATGGTGTCCCCAGAGTACCCAGTGTTTCCCGCTTAATTGATGACAACCAAAAGTGAAGTTTGGAACCTCTGAGCTCCCTCCTGTCAACATTTCAAGGAAGGGAGGCAACGTACGCTCACTTGCACTGGAATGATGTTAAAGTAGAAGCTATGTTTTGTCCAAATCCCTGCAGCCGTGGTGCAGAACTGTTTTATGCACGTAGTAATCTGCAGGAGGCTAATTTAAAGACTCTTGTTCCCATAGTAAACAAAGCATTTACAGCTTGTGTGGTAACATTCAACAAGTTTGCAGTGGGGTTGATCTCAGTGCCAGTGATAATGCGTAAGATTTAAAGGGAGTGCATGGAGAGGTTATAATCAGGCAACAGGTACTGAGTCTTTTATATGGTCAGGAGGCCAGGGTAAAGTGGAAAGCAACAAGTGCTCCCAGCTATGAATTAAAAAGGGAGGGGAAAAAAATGTGTCTCCTTTGACTGCATGTTGCTTAACTCTCTCCCCCTCTGGGCTCTGGCAAGCCAAGCCCGATGTTAAGTGGCTTCTTGAGTTTATCCAGCGAGGTCAGAGGGAAAATAAAAACATCACGCGAGAGCTACAATTACAGCCCTCGAACATGACAAGCGTCTGTTTTTGTGCTTTTGACTGAGGGCCCACTTTTAATGGTCGGTTCTGGCTGCAAGATAAACAAACAGTCATAGGGTTAGCATAACCTCCGTCTGCGAGCGCTAGCCAACCCCAGCCAGCGAGACAGCCAGAGACGCTAAACTCTGCCGCAGCGCTAGGCAGCAACAGCAGAAGCAGCGGTGGTTTTGGCGGCAGGGTAAATTACAGCATGGAGCAAACCTGTGGTTTGTATACAGCATACTCACACACTCATTCGCTTTTCCTTTCACTCTCTCACACACACTCAGGCTCTCTCCACGCTCCTCTTCTTTCTGAGCATTTGACAAAAGTCTTCAGGTTAGACACACACATGCAGTCACTTGGGTGGGCCCATCCCTTTCCCACAGGTGTCGGCACAGCGAGGCCAACAATCAACATCGCTTCTGGCAAAACTTCCAACCTACAAACCCACTGACCTCATCAGGAGACCAGTAATCTCTTAAATTATTGGTTCCAAATCCTGTGAGAGAATCTAAGCTAATGGGACCTCATTATAAGGAGCATAAAAAGAATCCCATCAGGTGACATTTACCCGTTGCATCATTCTCTATTCCCATCCAGTCGGGCCCGAGGGGCTAATCAGAGCTCAGTTCAGCTAGATTTCCTCTTAGACTGACACCCTGTTTGGAGCAGTGAGATAAACCCTGATGGATGCTGATTGTAGGGTTACAGTCGTTGTCTCATGACGGCAGATGGTCTCTGTAATCACATGTTGTGAGTAATAGACTGATGCACTCGGTGGTTACGGCCTGCTGCACTTTTTATCCTGGACACTGTTCATTATGCTAATGTTTGTGTTTTCTACTAAAATATGTTTCACCAAGGCCACTGACAAATGTTTTCGTATTTCCTAACATGTTTATAATTTTTTTCCTTCAATTATTATTATTATTATTATTATTATTATTATTGTTAACATTTTGTTCCTCTGTGCTCGGACAAAGCCACATCAGAAATAAGTAATAATCAAAAAGATCCATTGAAAATGTTTTAAAACTTCTTCTTCATCTTTTGGTCACGTGTGACTACTGGCTGCACTGCTGCACTGCCCCCTATGACTACCAGAAGTACTGATCCGTTGTGCGGTATCCATAAACTGTCGCAGAGTACGGACAGAAGGCTCCGTCTGTATCTACCGTTGAGCATGAATGAGCCTGAAGACATCTGAAAGTGTGACGCCTGCTAACAGCACTGATTCTGCTCTTGATCTCCAGGAGGACAGTTCCGGGAGGTCGTAGTGATGGAACATATGGTGCACCCTGACTTCACTGTGCACTTCAGTCTTCATGTTTCCTCATATATTTCTAGAAAAAGGAGGTCATTAGGCAGCAGATCTGAGGCAGACTTTGAGAATATAGACTACAAACCTTGTATTTAAATTTCTGGTTCATTTGTGTGAAGCTGGTGAGAACAGCTCAGCCGGGCTGTTCTGAGGAAACACAGTTTGAGCTTCTCCTCCTTTGTGCCTCGCTGACTTTGAATGTGTAAACACACTTGTCTTTGAACGTGCTCTCTCCGTCTTTGTACTGTTTTCACACCTGCTGCTGAGTTCCTGTAACAGATGCATCCATACTTTAGGGTCACCGTGCTCTCTCCTGCACACTGTTGTGAGTATACAGCCACGCATTCGCAGGCTCACTGTACAGACACACAGACAGCGCCCGCAATTAACAATGTGTTCGCACACGATCATTATGTACGTGTACACAAAGGAAAAACACAGACACACACAAATACACACTGGCAGAAACACCCATACGCCTACACACCTGCTGCTCGTCCTCCTCCTCCACAGCCCCTTGTGTTAATGGATGGGAGTCTAATTACTACTCTCACGCTGGGACTACTTTCTCCACACTTGCCTCCCAGGACATGTGTGAGTGTGTGTGTGCATGTGTGAGTGTGTCTGGGAGTGGTGGGTTCGCTACTGTCAGCACAAAGATCACACACACTGCTCATTAGCAGACTTTCTCTTTTCCCCTCCTTTCGCTCGCTGCTCGACACAGAAACACACTCGGCCTCGTACAAAACACTGTTAAACACGGCGCGGTGTTCGGCTCCACATCAAGGTAGCGGCAGCTTAGCTTTGCATATGCATTTTATTTGGAGATAAAGTTGATTTCCTCCCTCTCTGTCTGTCTTTCACTCTCACAGGGGTAGTTTGAGACAGAAAGAGATGATTGGTGTGCCTAAAGCAAGAGACAAAACCAGACAGACACACTTCCTCATTCAACCACCACAGTTCTGGTTAAAAATAACGACAAGGAACTGTGAGCTGCTGCCTCCCTCTCTCACGGTACTAATGCACACATCTGCACGCACAATCACACTGTCAAACACACAAATTCACAAAAGCAGCGCTGGCGGTGGCTGAGGTATTCCGAGTCTGTGTTTTGACACGGCCTCGTCTGTGACGCAGTGTGTGTTGTACCATAAACTGCCTCTGTACTAGAGTGACCTCCCCCACCACTTCCTCTGTGTCTGTGTGTGTTTCATCTCTACTGCGGTTGTCAGACTCGAGGTCTAAGTGGAGCACAGAGGAGCAGACAGGTCTTCAGAGGAAAGATTACTGTTGAGAGCGTCTGCAGCTCACAAACAAAGGCCACCTGGCTCCTAGCAGCGGGACGGAAGTGGGCTCTCCTCGGTGCTACAGTGACAAGTGTGTGCTAATAACAGGCTCCTCGCTCTCCAGGCCTAATTGGCTCTTCAGCTAATGTGGTGCTAATCATTGGCAAATGCTGAGGAAACTTTGATGTTTATGTTTTTGGTGAAGAATGCTTTTCTCATTTGTCCGATGCATGTTTTCTGACCTGCACACAGCACAGTAAAGGAGGTGCCCTGTTTACTTCTTCATTCATGTGGTCTTAATGATGAGCTAACACCGCTGTGGTAACACTCAGCGACGGTCAGTGGCTGTTTTTAGTGATCTGATGGATTTCAGTTGATTCAACGGCTCCAACATGTTTTAAAGTTTGCTTCAAAATGACAGTTTAGTTCTTTTTGCTCAATTACATTTTTAAACTGCAGCTTTCTGAAATAACACCCTGAAAATAATGTTAATATTCATGGGCCTGCTTCTGAAATAAACACGATTAAAAACAAGAATTTATCATTTGTCCTGCATCATTTGTAAAAACATTACTCATGTAAATGAAACTAAACCAGCAACATCAGGAACATTAAAAACTAAGTGGTTGATTTGTGGAGGTGCATGTTAGCTACAATGTAGCTGTGACAGCTATGTGTGGGTCCTTTGCTACACTGAAACACTCAACTACAGTATGAATCCAGTTTTAGTTCTAGTACTAATAAATCTCTCAATTAATCTAATGATGATAGCAGGTTACACTTCTGTGCATAGAGGTGAGGTGGTTCACTGGTGCTAAATCACCCTATAATCAACATAAGTATGTCTCTTCTTACCTACAGTAAAGCACTCTATCTATCTAGGTCTTTTTGTGGTTTGAGTTGCCAAGTTTTGCAGATATCGGCTGTAGAAATGTCTGCATTCTCTTGAATATAACAGAACTAGCTGGTACTTGAAATTTTCTTTATGAAAATGTTCTTCTAGAAATTCATGATACGGTTATTCAAGATAACCCACAGACCTTCTTGTTGACAGTTTCATGTAGGAGCAGAAGGATAATGTGCATCTCCTCATGATCGAGAGGCTCGTAAACATTAGTGGCGTCCTCCTCAGCTGAGCTGAAATGTTAGCTATAGTTGAGGTAGCTTCCTTTTCAAAAGGACACTGCTGCTGGGAGACGCAGAAGACCAACATCTGTACAGCCGATATGTATATTTGATTTTGGGTGGACTGTCCCTTTAAATGCCTCAGACTCATGACTTCTTTGTATTATTTGTGGTCTGTTCACTGCACAGTGGTGGTAGTGCTGCAGCTTTACACGACAGTGTCCTTAAAAGCACCGCATCAACTCTTAAGTATCCATCAAGTGAACATCAGCTGCCAGAGTCCCGCTCTCTGGATAAGAGAGCAGGACTCAGTGTTTGGTCCACAGACACAGAATGAAACACTGGAATTGAGTCTTACAGGCAGCTGTGGCAGCAGAATACGGATTCATCTCTGGCTGGCTGACCTCATCGGCTAGTCGCTGTTGACTGGCGATGCAGAAGGAGGGGCAGACGGAGGGTGGGCAGGGACCAGCACCCGAGTGGACCCCCGGGCCGCTCGATTGCTCAGCCAAGTCGAAAATGTGTTCTCAGATCTTTGCCTGACATGCTGTCCTGTGGGGTTAGGCCTCTGTGTGTGTGTGTTTGGTCGTGTGTGTGTGCACGTCAGGGAGGAGAGGAAGCACTGTTTGGCAGAAATTCACACTGATCATCCTTGACTGGGGTGTGTGTGGGGGGGTGTGGGTGTGGGTGTGTGTGTGGTTTAAAGGGCATGGAGGTGTGTTTGGAGGGAGGAAGCCACTCTGGTGTGTGACAGTTTTATAAAGGCCTGCTACAAATCTGAGCACTGTGATCATGGGTCATGTGTGAGCGGCGTATGTCATCTGTTGTGTGCGTTTATAATGTCGGGGTTACACACAGGAAGCATTTGAAGCATTTGTCGTGTTCATGAGCTCGTGACAAGGCAGCGATCGAGGAACTAATAGAGGCCACTATGTGAAAAATGTGTGTTTTTATGCTGCAGAGGAAAATGTTTCAGGTGTGTGTTTGCAGGCGGTGGAGCCATGTTCTTCCCTCGGCCCGTTTCCAACTGGAACACTTTGTCAGATTGAGCGACCTTCGGCTGACAGGCCCAGAAGTTCACTGGACCGTGTGTGTGTGTGTGCATGCCGCCCAGTCTGTGATTGTATGGTCATGCATGTGTGCGATTGTGTGTATTAATATGGGTGAATGCACGCATGTGTGACTGTGTCTGTATGTTTGTGTGGCACACATCCTGTGTGTGTGTGTGTGTGTGTGTGTGTGTGTGTGTGTGTGTGTGTGTGTGTGTGTGTGTGTGTGTGTGTGTGTTTGAGAATCTCCCAGTGTAGCAATCGGTCTTGACAGTCTGTGTAGCCCCATCACATCACTGTCACGCCACCCTCTCTGTTGGACGAGTGATGGAAGGAGTCCAGAGGGAGAGAGGAGGAGAAAGGAGAGAGAGTGAATGACAGAAAGAATGACAGATCACATTGGACTCATCAGGAAAAAGTGCTGTGACACACACTCTTCTGCACGAAGAGAGCCAGTCTGAGCGTGCCCGTCGAAGCCAAACAAAACAAACCGAGTCAACTTCCCTCTGATCCATGGATATTGGCTTAATTGGAAGTCTCCGCTCATTTGATTTCCTCAGAGGTAAACAGCTCGCAGCTTCTATTTCCCTGCTGACACAAGATGAACTTGTGCATTAAGTGCAGCGAGCCTTTCCTTCTTCTACAAATGTTATATATCCTTTATGCTACATGTCATCTGGCATCATCAGGAACAGTTTATACAACAGCGCAGTCGTGATTTTTACAGTTAGTCTGGCTGGCTGGAGAGTTAGCATCAGGCTAAAGGTACAGCCACATCAAGCTATAGTCTGAAAACCTGGAAAGTTCTCTCCGTCTTGAAGTCAATGGGTCTTGCCTCTGTGCCAGAGGTAGCCTTGGACAGAAGATTTGTTTTCGGGTTGTCCTTCTGTCCATCCATCTGGCCCTTTGTTGCAAGCGTGATATCTCAAGAATGCCTTGAGGGAATTCATTCAAATTTGAAACAACTGTCCACTTCGACGCAAGGACTGACTGATTAGATTTTTGCCCGTCAAAGATGAAGGTCACTGTGACCTCACAGTGTCCCATTCTTGTGCAGTGATATCTCAGAAGAATCTGTAAGGGAAAGTCTCCGTGTTGAGGTAGAGAGAGCGTGATGAATCAGATCTCTTTAATACGTGCAGCATGGAGAGAAGACCCGCAGTGTTCTCTGCAGTTCGACTTAAATACAACAGAGACAGGGTTACATACGTTTACAGCGGTTGTTATCATTTCATTTCTTCCCAAAGCAGTGACCCCCTGAAGTCTGTGTTTATCGTGCGTTCCCCAGAACAGTGACCCGCTGGTGTTTTATTGGACAGTAAGGGTCCTCCTACTGTCCTGTAAACAGTTCTGAGCAGAGAGCTGCCCCTCTTATGACTCTCTGACCCATTAGTGAAGGAGAATCTGCCTCCTACCAGATCCTGATATGTTCTCTACCACTCATTGATCACAGAATTCAAAACTATTTTATTTCCCACAAATCTCAGGGACTTTCTTCAAATTTGGCATAAATGTAGCTTGAGCTGAAGGACTGCTCATTAAAGGATGAACTCATTAGATTTGAATAGTCAAAGGTCAAGGCCGCTGTGACCTCACGAAACACATTTTAGGCCATGGGTCAGAAGGTAAAGTGGGTCATTCAGTGATCGGAAGGTCACTGGTTTGATTCCCCGACCGAAGATCGAAGTATCCTCGAGCAAGATATCAAACCCCATAGTGCTCCAGGTGAGCAGGTCGGCACTTCGCATGGCAACCTCCATTATCAGCGTATGAATGTGTGTAAAGCACTTTGAGTGGTCAGTAGACTGGAACATACCTTAGAAATGCAGGTCCATTTACCATCAGTCTAATGACTCGGACACATTTTTTGACATGTTATATCCAAAAGGTCAAAGGTCAACTTCAATGTGACATCATAATATGCCACAGAAAATGTTATGCCTGTTATTCAGCGCCACAGCTCAGGAACAGCAACATGACCGGTGGGCGGAGCAGAGGTGGACGATTTATCTGCTATGGCCGATATTAAGCATCTTTTCAATTATCGGTATCAGTGATTTATCTGTCAGATTGCAGATAGAATGTACTATTAAAAAATGTGGCAATTTGTCTCTGATGCAACATCCTCTTCCACAACAATGTCTGATGGGTAACGTGTCACAATTAATAGCCTATGAACGCTGAGTAATCTGGATCTGCAAAGTAACTTGGAACTAAATGTATTAAATAAATGTAGTTTCAAGCATAAAGAAGCAGAAAATGGAAATACTCACGTAAAGTACCTCAAAATTGTAATAAAGAGTACAGTACTTAAGTAAACTGAAGAGTAACATTTTTACTGCAAATGATTATTGGCCCTAAATATCAGCTTTCAGTCTAGTGTGGAGGCATTCATCTGTGATGCAGTACTTCCAGTTTAAATCCTTGTCCCAGAGTTGTCGTCCTGATCAGAGCCTCTGTAAATCGCCTCTGTTCCGTATCACTACGTTGTCAAACCATCCACCATTGGTCCTGGAGGCTGTGTTCTTCCTGTGGCTGCCATATCCAGTTGAACTGGGCCTCATCACCCCTGCTGAACTCCCCCTGTGAGCCAAGGTCCCAGACCAGATGAGCTCTCGGGCCATAGACGGTAGCTAACTACAGTGGAGCTAACTACAGTGGAGGACAGCAAACAAAGAGCAGCAGTTGTTGGTCACTCTGGTGATCTGCTGACCCCAATATTTTTGGACCTTCCTTTTAATTCTGGCCATATTGTACCAGAAACACCTTTAACACTTCAACCCTTGCATTCCCATGTTATCGTGGTACAAATGATTTGATACTGATCATGCTGATTTCTGTGATAGATGAGTAAAAGGTGAAAGCTGGAGACAGATGACAGATGAGAGACGAGAGAAAATATCAGCGACTGACCTTGAGATTCAATAACAGACACATGGCAGTATGCCAGAGGAATATGAAATTAGTCGGCCCTTAAAGAATTCATTCATGTAAAACACGCTCAGTGAGCACGCCAGCATCGAGCTGAATACTCAATTTATGGCCACGAGAAATAGTATGATTCTCTGATTGAAGCCTTTTGCTGCCACATCAAGCTATATTCTCATTTGATAGAGAGGCTTCGACTATCTGCAATGAATAGATTGTCTCCTAGAGTCGTACGGTTTGGTCTAAGAGTGTCAATCGTCAGGAGTATTTGTGAGTAACGGATTACTTCATTTCTAAGAGCGATGAATACATATAGAAGTCCAATTTCCTAGAATAGAAAAAATGGTCTGATCGTTATTTAAAAACATCTTTTCTATGAAGATGGTCTCTGGTGTTCTCTCTGTGTTTTAATGCTTTTTAGCCCAGTGCCGACAGGCTTCAAGGATTTCATTGTTCGTTGGCTGGCTCCTCCACTTTGATCGACACAAAAGTATCTCCACTACTATTAGATGGATGGGCATTGAAATATCGTGCAGGTATTCTTGGTCTGCAAAGGATGTAACTCACTGAGAAATGTTTGGACAACTACTGGATGCTTTGCAATGAACTTTTGTGCAGATGTTTATGTTCTCTTTATGACTCATAGTAACTTTGGTGATCCCCTTTTTAATCTGTCCTTGCCATCTGGCCATAATGTTTGCTTTGTCAGATACTTAAGATTAGAATAAAATACCTGCAGAACGAATGACAGTCTCATCAGCCTCAGAGAGGGTTGCACAATTAACTGCTAACATTATCAAAATAGAAGGATGGATAAGTGCAATATCCAAATTGCTAGAAGCTGCTATTTTTTGATAAAGGTTAACAGGATTATAATGAAGTGCTGCAGAGACGTTCTGGTCGACAAACCCTGTTCTCCAGATGTTGTTTGGTATAGACCCAAACAAATATCACATAATTATAATTCTAATATTTCTTATTGTGAAAATGAAAACTGCGATGCGAAAAATTATCTTTCTCACTAACCGTGAATCATATCGCAACTGCAATCTGACCAAATATAATCACAGTGTAATTGTTTTGACCATCTCGTGATGCTTTAGCTTAAATAGCAATCTCAGCATGCTATGCTAAACATGCTAAGCTAAGATGACAAACATGGCAAGCATTATACTTGTGTTATAAAATGGCGGTAGACGCAGTGCATGAAGGACTGTGTGAGTCAATATTGAAACAAGACAGATAACTTTCCTGTCTGGGACTTGGTCTTCAGGTTTTGGAAGCAGCACAGCACTGAGAAATTTATACTTTTTAGTCAGAGTTTGGATAGTATGGGTAAGTTAACATCTGCAGACAGTGACTGAACAACCACCAGCTGTTTGCTCAAAGCCGCCAGGAAGATCAAGACCCTGAAGTGGAAGCCAGCTAGACTCATTTTCTGTATACAGGTAGATTCATTTAACTAAGAGACAGATTACAGGGAAGCGAGTTGCAGCAGCCGTTCCACGAATGGTCGACATACGATATGTGTTCAGAGTAGCCGGCCTGTTAGAGGTGATCCTTGTTCTCACTATCCTGACGTACAGTACATGTGAAACAGGGAGGTAAGCCTTGGTTCAGTCTGTTGTCTGCTGAAATATCTGTGCTTCTATTATCTTCTGTACGTTGTCTTCTTATGTTGGAGCCTCCAGACAGCTGTGAAACTATGGTGACACCTGTGCAGATCTCATTAAGGTGTCCAGCGGGGAAGCTGCTCACTCAGCCTTGGCAACAGAGCTAAGTACTCTAGCTCTCAAAGGAAACCACATTATAATGTTGGTGGGGACATCAGAGGGGAAGTTAGCAACCTGCACCGCTCCAGCTCCCAGGAGCATAAAACCTCACCATCTCTGCCATGCCGAGATTGTTTTCTCATCATTGCTCGGGACTTTCTGTCTCATAAATTGTCCATAAACTGCACCATCATTTGACAAAATCCAGCCGCACTCGCTAATATGAATTCCTTGTTTTGTAGATTTAAGTTTATATTTCCCAAATGTGATGTTTGGCCTGGCCCGCTCAGCGTCGTGCCAGCGAATGTGATCTTAGTCCCGTTTCAGAGTAATGATTTACAAAATTGCACAGGGTAAACTTTCGTGACTTCATTTCCTCTCCCGGTGCGTTGTCACTCAGCTGTAAATGTAATCAGTTGCTCGTCCAATTATGTTCAAACCCAGCCTGTCAGTGTTGTTTTGAAAAGCAGGGCTGCGGTTAACGGAGACAGTGAGGAGACTCTTGGCTTGTTCGCCTTGTCAGCTGCTGCTTTTAATGGAACTATCTTCTGAATAATATCCAGATTGCGCCTGCACTTCTTCATCCAATCCTTTTATGTGTTGGCTGCTTGAGGCGCACGAGGAAAATCTCCTTGATACTCCCGGCTTTTTCAACCTTTACTCGAAAATGTGGAGCACAGATGGTCAGTGTTGGCCGGGATCCAGGTTTGAAAGGTTCTTGTAGTTCTTTTTAATGCTGATGGCAGTCCAGAAGTTTAATTGAAATGCGAGAAGTTGGACGAATAAACGAACACGTGTTTGAACACAGCAGGATGTCTGTCGAGTGAATCTTCATATACAGTAAATTAATCTCATTAGCCAGAGGACTAAATCTGAGTTCTGTTTCCCGCTTTCTTTTCATCATAATTGCTTGTGTTTGTAGTGTGTGTGGCGGCGGCGTTCTGGGGTTGTTTTACAGAAATCTCATGGCACAAGCACGTAATTAAAGCATTGTAGGGGAAGTGTATTTGAGATCTTCATCAGCATAGACAAGCGAGAAAATTGCCATCACATGCAGTGATTTATTAGTTTCATTAATTTATGTTGATTTGCTTAATCACTCTCAGAGTGTGTCAGCCCCAGATCACATCAAGATGTTTACAGCCCCGGCACTCAGCAAAGCGAGGTGTTATAATACTGAAGTCAGATAATTAAACTGGAGTGCTGGATGTGTAATGGGGTTAAATTGGAAGCGAGGAAGCGCTGCAATCAATATTCTATCAGTCAGGAATTCGAGTGCATCTTGTCTATCCGTGCACAGTAGAGCAGAGCATTATATCGTTATATGAGACTATAAATCGTCTTATTCGCTTTAAGATATCGTCAGTTCGAGATATGACTTAAGTGTTGTCTTTACCAGCTGCATTACAGCAAAGTGATGTAATGGTCCTCACTTAGTCAATATATCCACATTACTGATGCTTATTTACAAGAAGTCGAATTTAGTTCATATTTTGTGAAAAGTGACAATATTCTTGCAGTATCATTATCGTGGTTTCTGGTCAAAAATATGGTGGTTTTTTTTTTCAATTTTTGTTCCCCAGTCCGAGCAATTATGCAACGCTTTTGAGGTGATTTTAAAATATCAAGATGTACGTTGTGTAGCGATCGTCTTGCTGATAATCAGTCAATCCGTAATATAATTTACCACAATATATCCTAAAAATATTGGATCGTAGTCATATTGACCAGCACTAATGCACGACTTACCATCATGTTGTTGAGTTGTATGAGTGTCTTCCTCCTCTTCCTCACCAGACTGAGACACAGGAGCCCATTTGCTTTGAACGGAATGTATTTCTCTTCTGGATGTTAATGTATTCTCTCGACTCATCAGTCTGCTCTTCCCGCTCATATCTTTTTCAATGTAGTGGCTGGAATGAGATGCTGTTCTTACACTGCGTGCCGCTAAAGAAGCCAGGGTATTTTTAACTAGGCCCCCTGTGTCAGTTGCCAAGCATTGAAGAGCTTGTGTGAAGTCTTGTGCCTGGAGGGGCTTTTGCTTGTATCTCTGTGTGGCAAAAACAAGCAGAGGAACAGCGGAGGAGCCAAAGGGGTTTGATTTTTTTTCCTTCCCCAGCAAGGTTGTGGACCTGACACTTAGAAATGTATCACAGGAGCGCCTCCAGAGACAGATAGCCTTTTGTTTTTTTGCACTATATGCAGATGTGGGATGTATCAGCACAGGCACGCTGCTGCTGCTGCTGCTGGGGCTTTAGTCACATAGGTGTCATGAGGAGTTTGGGGCCCCTTGACAACGGCTCAACAACAGCTCAGCAGAATAGATATCTGTGGTTCCTGGTATGTCCCAGCTCTTCTCTTCAGCACCAGGTTTTGTTACAGCTCATTTACACATAGCTCTGTGTGCAACTGGAACTCCAGTCATTTCTGCAGGAACCACTGTTATCTCCTTCTGTCCAGAACATGCCT
The DNA here is from genome assembly GCF_900880675.1 of Sparus aurata. Classification (NCBI taxonomy): domain Eukaryota; kingdom Metazoa; phylum Chordata; class Actinopteri; order Spariformes; family Sparidae; genus Sparus; species Sparus aurata. The sequence goes on along the minus strand of NC_044190.1, from coordinate 7,605,323 downwards.
CGAGGATGTTACAGTTTTTTACTTTCACATAACATGTGGACAGTCCGTAAACACCGTGTGCCACAGGAAGTAGTTAACATGTAATACATCTGTACCTATACATTCAAGGCTCATTTAGCTAACATTGGTAGCATGCTAGCTACCAGGTCAACCTCCTAACATATTTGTCTCCATCCATCTTTTGATCTGTTTCTGTAACACTAATTCACCAAATTAGACTCTCTAACAATTTAGCCTTCCTGAATACATACATTTTTTTGCATTTGACACCATAATTATAGACACTGATCAAACCTGTGCATAACTAAAGCATCGAAGAAATGACTAAGAATTAATCAATACATTTTTATTTCAACTGAACAAACATGTCAGAAACTTGTTCTCTCCCTTTAAAGATTTATCACAATTGTCATTTGTTATTGGCCTCTTTATCACTTGAACGTAACCATGTGATGTTTTGGGACATTTACTGAGACGACTGAGGCCATTGTCTTCATTTTGTTGGCAGAGTTGAGACTTTGGTGATTTACCTCTCAGTCTTAAGCCTTCTGTCATACTGTAACAATAACTGGTATCCTGATGATGATCAAATGTATCCATGTTTCCATGAACAGTAAACTGTACTGGGTTCTGAACACAGTAATCCTCCTCATGTTCAGACACATTGCCTTATATAATACACCTTTAAATGAAATGCCCTCGACACATAATATATGAAAATGTGTGACTAATTGTAACATAATTTGACTGATGCAGATCTGTGACGTGCTGGTTCTGCTCATGCTCTCGCCGGTCTGAGCCAGTACAGCTTGTCTCCAGCTCTACCCGCCTACTTCAGACGGCCATCGCAGTGTGATCGCACTTCTTTAATCTCATTAACTGCTATCTCTGGGAGCACATCTAAATGACTTTAAGGCAGATGATGTAGTTTAGTACAGATTTAATTGTTGTTACCTCTCTGACCCAGACTATTACAACTGCTGTCTTACTGCTTAAAACAGCTTGGCAGGGACCCAAATTTTTCATGTCTAATCGCCACATCTTCATTCAGTCTGTGACCTTTGGTGTGTGTCTCTGCATACATTAATGTGTTATTATGTGGAGCTTTATGTGACACTTCTAGCCGTTATAGCAGCATCTCACTGTCGATCACCACTCTGACCCAGATTTAAATGTCTCAAGAACTATGAAATGGATTACCTTGATCCTGGTCCCCAGAGGATGGATCCTCGTAGGTGATATGGTCCTAAAATAAAATCACAATATTTTAGGGTATTTCTGCCATAATGATGTTTTTGAGTAAACATTTTTGGTTATTCACAATAGAGCTCTCCTCAACAGGATGTTTCTGCTTGAGGTGGTGAAATAAGTTTGTTGCGTTGTGTCCTTTGGTTTTTGCAGGCTTCGTGCACATCTTACACATTACTGTAGTCTATTGCACAGCTGATCATTTGGAACCAGAAGACTTCATCCATCATCAAAGGAAGACTTGAATCGCCAACTTTTGTGATAATTGACTAATCATTTAAGTTATTTTTTCTCCGTTTCATATCATATTAAAAAACATCTTTGTGTTCTGATAAAACAAGACATTTAAAGACGTCACATTGGACTGTGAGATACATAGATGCTCCACTATTTTTTCTGAAATACAAAAATGATTAATTGATTAGCCTAGAAAATATTCCGTAGAGTAATCAATAATGAAACCAATCGTTAGTTTCTGCCCGAAGCACGCTGCCATGCTACTGCTGTGCCTAAATCCTAAACACAGCCTTCTGGAGCTGCAGACTCTCACTTCTGTTACTCAGTATTTATAAAGAGACTTTTATACTCGTACAGTATTCATCTGGAAATCTTGGAGCCGTCGACTGTCTGCACATTATAAAGATATCAGCTGCCGTAGCCACTTAAAAACAGGCCGGCTGTGGATGAGGTGCTGCTCCGTGTGCGTGGCTCTTTGTACTAGGGAACTGTCCTCTGTTTGAGAGGCTCTTCAGTCAGTGTCTAAAACATATTTGTGAGTGATGCTACAAAGAGCATGAACTAAAGTACATACTTCTGTAGCTGCCAAAGCTCCACATCGTGACCCCTGAGAGGCTGTTGATCACGTTTCGTGACAATCTCATCTGCTCAGGCAGGGAACACTGAGTGGCTCAAGAAGTAGCTCTGTCATTCACTAACAACCACTTGAACCTTGCTACCAAGGAGACCCAGGTACTCCCCAAATCCCAATTAATGAGAGAAAGGCTTTAAGAGGGTGTTCTTGACTCTGGCTGTGACAGCTTAATTGTAATTTTGGCGAGGCCCCTCTGGCAACAATCTTCTCTACTTGACAGCTCTGTGCTCCTGATTGAACTGAAAGCCCTCTTTTGCATATTCATGTAGTTACAAGTGAATACAGTAAAGTGGGGGAACATATGTCCACGGAGAGGATGTGTGCAGGCGATGCAGCCGTGTATTTGTAGGCAGGGAGCATTACGTATCGTCTCAACATGCTTCCACGGTTATAATTAGAATGAATGTGCTGACGACAAACACATTCATACAGATGACAGTGACATCAATGTGAAGCTGCATGTTAGTCAGATCTGATTAGTCCTCAGGAGCATTTATATATATATATATATATATCCTGCTTGACTATTTATATCCCAATAACAAGCTACTGTGCACATCTTCTATTTGTCAGACTACATGTTAATAATGCGCATTTAGTCTATGTTTCCGTTGAGGAAAGCTTTTGTTTACCACTTCATTATAGAAACCTACCAGTGTAAATTTCCGTGTCTCATAATTTCTAGTTATATTTATAGGGGCTCTCAGCTCAGTAGCTCAGCTGGTAAAGAAAGTGTTCTCAGTTTACATACTCCATCTGAAAATCATATACATTCTAAAGTTGTAAAGATAAACCAAGACTGTTCCTGTGAGTTTGATCTATGTGGGTTTTAAGATTAGTAAACAAAGTAATTAAAAATGTTTGGTAAAGACATAAACCTGAATTTAGAGGCTTTACCGGGAAAGAATACATAAAACTATCTATTTTCTTAACTTTTTGTTTGTTTATTCAGTTTGATTTTAAACTCTTGAGGGATCTGAATGCTTTAACATCTTCAAGCTGAAACTACTAGAGCTATCATGCAATATGAGACAGGATGGACTGGGGCTAGCTGGTTAGCATGCTAACTTCATCTCTGTAACACTGTACTCTGACATCTTTGACATTATGTCAACACTGTTGTTTATTCATATTCTGGTGATAATGTTATTACAATCATGATGTTTACAACTAATATTCTGGCCAAATCTTACAAATTGCCCATTAACCAGTGAGATGTGAGTCACTGCATGATCTACATCACATACAAAACCATCGAAGAATTACTTTATATTGTTGCACCAGTATTTTTGGATTAAGGTCTTTATTGTAGGAAATACAGTCATTGTACATGAAAGCTGTTCCTGCATTAGCATTGCTGTTCAGCGTGGTTCATCACCCTCGACTTCACATCAACCTGGATGGACCATTACCATCAACCCGATGCATCCAGGAGCAAAAAGGCAGCAAGGTGCATTAACAGTCATCTCTTTAATGTTTGTTGGCCTTTAAAGAAGTGCACTATATAGCACACGATTCCTTCTCCTTATTAACATAATATTAGCTTTGAAAAGACCAGAGCTAAATGCACTTTTCTGCATGAATAATGTAAGTTGGAGAGACGTGGCTTCTTCTTCCACGTTTCTCTTGCCACGCATCATGCAGCTCTTCCTCTCTGAAGTAGATGTCCCTAAAAGCACTTCCTGCGAGAGTGCAGTGAGGTGGACGGCAAAGCCGAACAAAAGGTTATTTTGTTGAAAGAGGCAGAGTGGTGACAAATTATGAACAACTCATTACACTGAGGTGGCACTTTGTAGAGCAGAGAAACACAATCAAACATGGAGGATGGATCTCTAGGGGAGTGTTGGAAGGTGCTAATAGCTCTCTGTCAATGACAAAATGAATTACATTAAATTTCCCCAAAGACCAAAATCTCATTAATACTTTAGTGCATTTCACGTTTCAGGATTAGTTTTTATGGTATTTCTGCTCTGTTGGATTCAGTACTTCACAACTTTAGACAAACTCAAAAAATACAGAAAGTGACAGAAGAGACAGAGGGAGTCAAACATTTTCTCCAAAAGTGGTCAGTTACAGTACATACGGTACCACTATACAGCTAGTTATAGCCTATAATATGTTCACTGGTGACGTTCTCTCCAGTCAACAAAGTTCTTTCTGTAAAAATTTAATCAAAGGTGCATTTATAAACATTTTAAATGATTTATGAGAGATGAACTTTGTCATTTTTATTTACTTCGGAGCCGTTACTTCTCTGTGTTGTGTTTATCAAAAAGAGACACAAATGAGAGACACACACGGGCAGGCAGGGCAAAAAAAATAATAAGCAAGCTTTAAAAACCAAAGCTGAGGCCCACTGATCCCAAATCCAAAATGCAAGCAACAAAAAGGAGGGCGACCAAGAAAACTACAGAGTACGACAAAAACAGAGAACAAATCGAGAACACACAAGGATCAGGGAACAGATGATGAAGAGTGAAGAACAAAAACAAATACTTAAATGAACAGGAGTGATCAACTAACGGAGGAACGCGACAAAGACAGGAAGTAGAAATGAAAACATGACACATGAGGATACAGTCTACAAAATAAAACAGGAAGTGACAAAGCCAAACCATGACACCCTGTTAACGATCACTGATCATCAATCTGACATTTGATTATGATGATTGAGATATGACTGCGATGATTGACAGGTCGATATGAACATGGTGGCTGATAACAGCTGCTCTGGTGCCGCTGAACAACCTCGCTGATGCAACACGGCGAGTGAAATGGTTCTTTGTCTTTCTTTTAACTGGCAGGTCTAATGAGCTCGCACATGTATCAATATGCAAATGCAACCTTTTACCAGTCGTTATGTTAAACTCATGCATGAAGGTGGTAATGATCTTTTCAGCTAACTCTCGACAAGGAAGCAAACACGTATAGAAATGTCAAACTAAACTGGTCCTTTAAAAGGCTTTGGTGCACTACAGGGCTGAGCGATGTGGCCTTAAAATAGTACAGTGATATTTTTAGAATTAATTGGAATAAAAAGTATGAACCTTCATATTTTGAAATCTCTTCATGAATGCTTCATAAAAGGGCAGGGTGACAAAGTCAGATATCACAATATTCTTTTTACCAAATACCTCGACATCAATATTGCAACAATATTGTGGGGATGAATATTACTTCCACAAAATATTACTCACAACAACATATAAAAAAAAAATGCATGACTAGCTGGGTAAAGAGAATGTTCAGAAGATGACATAACTTTACTGTAATGCAGCTTTTAAATCCAGGAGGAGAACACTGATAACAAAACATCCCAAATGTAATATATATTCTCAAATCACCCTTATGATTAATATCAATATACAGTATAATCGAGCCTAATTACACTACCTACATTGTGTAGTCTGACAAGGATTAATATGTGTTGGATCATACTTTTGTCTTTGGCTAAAAAACTAAATTAAACTAAATTGACATAATTGATGTGAGTGCTGTATTCTTATTCATCATATCAGTTTCTATCAGGTCTCAGAGGGTCAGTGGAAGTGAACAAATGTCCTGTAGATCCACATCCATCAACATGAAACAGGTTCCGTTGTGTTCGCCTACTTTATTGTTGACTGTTAACTGCAACATTTAATTGGTTTGGAACTTTAAAAGTTGTTTCCCGGCTGGATTGTGCGATGCCCTCCGCTGATGACACAGCCTCAGTTATGAACACTGTGGTTCTGCCCAAAAATGGTGGAACCCAGCCTGGTTTGCTAGATGCCACCACTCTTCCAAGAATCTTGGACATAACCAGTTTTAAACCCAGAGCTAATTTGGCACAGAAGGGTTACTGAGAGCCTGGAGACAATGAAAACAAATGTGCTTTTAAGTGTTTCCTCACTTTAATGTTGAGAACTCGATGGATAAGATATGATTGCGGATAATTAAGCTGCAGTTACAGCACATAAAGTGTGTTTGGTTCCGCTCCTCGTGGTGAAAACAATAAAAAACCAAACCATGGATGTGTTGTAACACAAGTCCTCTGTCTTCAGGGTTGTTGTGTCTTCCTGCAGAACTGAGGGGTGACGCAGTCTCACCCTCCTCTGGTCTCTTGGATAGAGTGATCAGCTGTTTGGATGTTATGGTGTTAAAGAGAGCCACAGTGTGGGCCAGCACATGTTTCCCTGGTGGCATCATCAAATCCCCGCGGCTGGACTCCCCACTTTGCTTAATATCCCTTGTCAACAACTGCTTTGGGTTCAGTTCTCGCCTCTGGTATTCTAATCAGTCACTATTATGGGCTAAACAGCTATAGTGGCCCTGAGGCCAGCTGCCGGGCATGTCTGAATGTGTTTGGATGTGCGCCTGCATTGCGATGGCCTGCCAGCATGAGGGCAGCACAGTTTGACAGACCTCTGATGAACACACACACACACACACACACACTGACATAAACAAAGACACGGCTGTGTGTGAAAACAAGTACACACTCCTTTGTTATTCGGAATGTATTAATACTTTGTCGGGTTTTAGGACATGACGAGTGATGACACTTCAGTGAACACACACAGACTGATGCATGCGTTCACCTGCAAACCCACCGTTCCTTATTTATGATAATAATCCTGTGGTGGTTGGAAAGACGGGGCAATACAAACTGCAGTGTAGCTAGCAGTAATAATTGAAGCGTGCTCAATAAACTTGGAGTTTCTTTGGCTAAATGCGTTAAAAAAAACCTTTAGAAGGGTGAGCTAAAAGTCAAACCAGCCAGGGCAGATATATAGCTCTGATACCCCGCACAAGCAAAAGCTCCATCACAACTAGCTTACTTAACACTTCATCAGTGCTGACGTAGCCCTTCTGTCCAGGACATGTCAGGTAGCCTCACAGAAAGCTTGTTGCATGTGACATTATCTTGTGTTTCGTCTTAAAAATGAAGCGGTTAGTTGTTGGTTAGTGGGCGTCGGGCTTTCAAAAGTAAAATTAACTGAAACTGACAACCCTGACTTGAACTTAACAGGAAAGATAGCACCACGTGAGCGACAGAGCACTTCCCTCAGTCCCACCGAGAGAGACAGACTGACAGACAGAAAGTGATGGGCAGTGGGCAGCGAGCCAGCCTCGGGGATAAGTGGAGCTTTGAGTGTGGAGAAACCTGATAGCAGGACGGCAGCACTCAGCATGTTGGAGGTGAGGGATGGAGGGAGGAAGGGCATAACACTGACAACAGCATTACTTTTAAGTGGACAGCTTGAAGATATTAACAGGAGATGCTGTTTGCTGTGTGTGAGTTAATGACACATGAAGTAGAAGTGGTGCTGAGAGGAAATCAAACTAGACCGGTGAGTGAAGGTGAAACTCTATCACACAGTCCCAGACTTCCTTTTAAGCTTCGTGGGCCTATTTGTCTCAGATCTGGCGAAAGTCAGAAAACACAAACCACATTTGCAACTGACGGGTTGCATTTTCGTGAGCGGCGTATTTGTCGCACAGTTACTTTCTGTTCTAGGTTTTGTCCCATGCAGCATCTTAAAAACCGCACCGTGCTCTGCTTGGTAAGACTTTGGAAACACCCTGTGGTGCTTCCTTAATAGGTGTGTTGGTCTGCTCGCTCCCATTCTCACGTTAACAAACACGCACGGCAGTGTCAGAATGTCAGCCCTGTCCCAGACCTCTGGATCCTCTCACACAGCTCACATGTTGATGAATGATTCAAACTTCTGGTATTTGACTGAAGATGGCTGTTAGCCATTCGGAGCAGGATACAAGATGTCTGATCAGGACTCACTTGGCTTTATGCTCATCCTCTAGTTATGCCTTATCGCTAGAGTTGGGACTGATTCGATCTAATATAGATATCAGGCGCTGATACTGACATCACCGACCTTTGCACTGATCCAGACTCGATAGTCTGATGGATTTTTTAAGAGAGGCACTGATGATGTATTTCCGTAGGCTAACCCAGAAGTTAGCATCGCCCTGGTTCCCTTGACAAAAAGCAAACTTGAATATTGGATTATTGTACAAAATAGATGAACTGTGAACTTGTATGATTTTTAAAACCTAAATATGATCGCCAAAGTTAAAAAGCTAACCTTAGATTGTTGTGGCTGACTTCAGTGTCACTACCATTAAGCGTCTTACTACACTGTTCTGTTCACACCTTACTACAAATTGATAATTCGATAAACTGAAGTAAGAATAGATTAAGTTTAGTTTGTAACTAAAGTGCACCTGTAAAGCAGACTAGTGAGGAGATGAGACTGTGATTGGAATCGTGACATTTATTGTTCCCCGACAAGAACAAAACCAGCTTGTGTTAACTCGGACTGTACTTCTGGAATCCAACCCAGAACCCTGTCGACTTTGAGAAGAGGGAACCAGAAGTGAATAAAATGCTAACTGACTTCCTGGTTTTAGGACTCAATTTCCCATTATACTCTTGGAAATTCTTCTTTTCTTCTTTTTTTAAAAACTCAGAATACACAGAAATATACTCACTAGTAGTTGATGAAGCATTGAAGAGCAGTTGCCCACAGCAGTTTGCTCTCGTCCACCTGTTTGTATGTGAAAGCCTACAGAACTCTTTAAAGAAGTGCTGTTGGTATTGGTAGAAAATAAAGCTCTCGTATCAGTATCAGTATCAGTATTATCCAAATTCAGGTAACAGAATTGGATGGAATTGAAAGTAAACTGATCGGTTCATCTTGACGTATCACATTACATTAATTTAGCTGATGTGGCTCACAGTGAGTGCATTCAGCCATGTTGATCAAACTTGAAAATGGAAGAAGAATCTTGCCAGTACCTCAACTTTATCAGAAATGCTGCAGTGCTACATTTTTACATATCTACATTTTTGCTACATCTATTACGTTCCTGTATCACGATACTGTGTATTTCACAAGAAAGGTGACTGTTATTTGCTAAACTAAGGAAAACACATTTCCACTATCAACCTCCATTTTCTGCAAATTTGCTGAGGTCTGCAGAAGTGTTGTGCTAATGCTATGCTAGCAGAGAGCAGGCTGGACGGAGCAGTCGCTGGTGATTGGATGAGTCAAAATGTTCCTCATAGAAAATGTAACATGAGGGTAGAGTTGGTCCAAATGGTGGAATCACAGAAAAAAAACGACCATTCAGTCGAAATATCGAGCTGAAAGAATCAATACTTAATTAAAAATTCAGTCTACGACACTTTAACTTTGGTGTGGTCACATCAGCGATAACTGTACTTCCCCATTCCAGTTCCTTGAAGACAATATGATAGAATCTGAATTTATTGTGGTGGGTGGAGCAGGGTAATTAGAGCTATTGATCTGGCTAAATGATAGCCTTTGCCCGGTGCTGAAGGGCATGTGCTCAGCAAGCCTCAGTATTATCTGATGACCCATGAAATCGATGGCCGGGCTGCAGTCTCCCAGGTGATTTACCTCATTCCATTTGTCTCACCAGGCTGAGTGGGTCCACGTGCACGCGAGGCCGAGCAGCCGATTGCATACTCTCAATAAACACGCATAACTGCTACACAATTCCCTGTGAAGGGTACACGAGTGCAAACACCTCATCTTGCCCACAGTCCTGAGGCGCTACGTGTCGGGGCTTGTTCCCATAGAAACCATATTCTGCTCTTGTCCATAATGAACTCAGTTCTGTGGTCGCCTGCTGACTGACTGATGAAAAAACACAGAGAAGTCATTTGACATTTGAAATCTAACTAAGATGTCGGCTGCTCTCACATACCTTTGGATCCCTGTTCCACCACTTCTGTAATAGAAACTTTACATCGTGAGAAGAAGACGACTTCTGCCAGTGATGAGCAGCCTCTGACTGACAGAGCTGCAGCTTCTTCTGTATGTTCATTCTCATAACGTGATGGAAGAATCAGACAAGAAACGTTTGGATGTCAGACTCCCCAACTACCATGGGAACCTGAGAATAACCTACACATGTTAAAACATTGGGAGATGTTCCAATACCATCTTTTCCATTTCAGTTTTTGTTTCTTCTGCATGCCAAGTAGAGCAGAAATACCAAACCACCAGCACATATTACCAGCCTGCAACAACACAAATGTATTCATCAATGAAATGCACATGTGTGTTGATTATCTCGGATCAGAACCGGACCCATACTGAATTTTTGGATCCAACGTTGATACCAATATTAGGGAGCAAATAATTTGGATATTGAAATATGTGCAAATATTCTGCACATAAACACACATTTTTTGCAATGGTCCTTTAAATAAGGCTGTCAAACACTTTATTTTATAGTTCAACATTAGCGTTATCAGTAAGTCAGTCTACTGAAGAAATGACCTTCATTGGTAATTTGATAATTATAAATTACACTAAGTATCTATTTTTGCATTATTTTCTTTAAAAGAAATTTAAAAAATCATTTCATGTTAGTGGATTTTGGACACACTGAGGTACAAAGCGGTATTACAGTAGTTTTTGATTCAATATTCTTACATATTGCACCTTTAATGAGTCGCAAAAACGTTGATCCTGATTGTATCAGTAAAATGTACAATATCCGGTCATAGTGACTATGGCATTATTAAACTTTAAACTATGGACATTTTAATAATGTTTTATTAAACTTTCCATATTTAATAATAATGCTTAATTATTAAATAAAGTTTAATAAACGTAAAACGAGGGAAAGATTGTGTCTGGTTTCAAAATGTCCTCAGTGACTTGAATCACGAGACACAACTTAATTAGCACGTAACTGAAACGACAATCTTTTCACGAGTCTTCACCAAAGACGGGACTGTGACTGTGGACTCAGGTCTCCACACTCTGCTGGGGTACGTTAATGTAGCACTTCATTTGTTCTCGAAAAACCGGTGAACATAATCCAGGCACTGATTCTGTTTGTCAGCACAACGTTCAGTATTTGGTTAAACAATGTAGTGCTACAGAAATGTCATTTCAGGGCTGCTGAACCAGCTAGATCCTGTTCTTCACTGGCGACAGTAGCAGAGAAGACGGGGTACTTGGCACCTCCCTGGATGTGTTATCATTCGCGTGGTGAAGGCAAAGTGGGCCTCACCATCATCACTAGGTTCCCTTTCACTCTCCAGATGAAGGACAGCACAAGGTCACTTTGTTGACCTGCTGCTTATAGCAGCCACTTGGACGGTAATCACAAAAAATAACACCAACCCTCTAAAGAGGCTCACACTGAGCCGGCCTGCAGACCTGGTCACAACAAGTGCTGACTAAATGAGCTTATTAATCATCGCAGCACAAGAGACAGAGCTGTTCTGAATTCATTAATGCTCCACGGTGCACTCTGAACAAAGACTCGGTATCAACAACGGTGAACTCATTTTAAATTGACACTGCATGCACAACAAACACTCATGAGTGCTGCAGGAGCGCTTAATATTGTGTTCCAGGGCAAAAGGTCCATCGACTACAACAACACTACAACTAACCTGCTTCACAAGTGAGCTGCTCTCACAAAACGGCTACACAGAGCGCTCAAATTAAAATATAACATGTTTTTTTTTTAAAAGTCATTTTTTAACCACTTCAGTGCTGTTGAGTTGTCCTCTTTGTGTCAACAGATCCAGTTGTAGGTGGTGACTGTTGAATAAAATGTGTCCAAGACTAAATCAGAACATCTTTCGCCTAACATTTACGAGCTGAATATGGGAGTCCTTCAGTGTGAATATCTCCAAGCTTTTCAAGTGACGAGAACAAAAAGAAAATTTGTCAAGGCGCTTTCAGGAGCCTCCTGTCTTTTCTCACTTCTTCACTCCTGTTTACCTTTAGTCCCCTAACAAAGTGCCCTGATAGACAGCTGTGTTTTTACAGAGCTTACTTGTCACAGGTTGGCTCTGCAGAGGATGGGGCCCTCTTTCAAGGAGGGATTACAGCAAATCATCAGATAGGATTTTAAAGAAATTCCTCAAGATCCTCCCTGAAATTGGATCGAAACTCAGTGCGGTGCATCTCAGCTTTCTCTGTTAATGAATAAAACAGAATTTAGAGAATATATTTAGTCCCTTTCTCTGCTGGTACATCAGACCCTCATGATGAAACGCATGATAATGTCAGAGAAAAGAGCCTCTACATGGACACGCACATACAGTATGGAGAGCAGCAAAAGGGACAATCAAATACATGGACTTCAGCCAGAAAAGGCCCTCAGCGTTTTTGTTCCGAAGCTGCTCACGTCTGTGTTTGTCTCTTTTGATAAGGTCCTTTCATCTTGTTTGCATTGATTACAGGCTGACGAGTCACAGTGATACACTTAGCTGGCCCTATTCATGTCTGCAGCCCCCGCGACACACACTGGGTCCATTGTGGTGAGGAATGTCTCCTTTCATGGCCTGAACTCGCCTGTGAAAGCACGTCAATAATCCCCAGTCAGTGGGTGCTACACAACGCTGCAGCGACCGTCCCACCGAGCAGAAAATGAGGCCCCGTGTTGGACTCCTCCGAGGAGAAGTGACGGCGACGGTTGAAAGACAGGACAGTTGAATGGACTGAGTAATTAATCTGATAGATGCAGAACAACTTCACAAAGGTGAGACTACTTACACAAGAAAAAAAGCACGAACCAAAGTCTGAAGCAGCTCCTCCTCATCTATAACCATCTCACACGGGGCCGGCCGCTGGATTCTGCGACCCCAAAGAAGATTTTATCTTAAAATCTAATCTATTACATGGGTGGGTTACAAGTATCTTCTAGGTATATTTATTAGCCACAAAACAAATGCAACACCATCCATCTGAATATGATCTACCAAAATACAATTCAACATAGGAAGAGAGCAAATTAATATATGTGGGGCAATTTGGGCATTTAATATGTTATGTATTAAAATAATAAATCAAAGCAAATGAGTGTTGCAAGAACACATCGGTGGCTAATAAACAAGCCAAGCTAGCCTTGATAAATTACAGATGATGCTTGTAATTCTCAGTGATGTCAGCTTGTTGTAATGAAAACAATGTTTCAGCTCACATGAATTCCTGCTAGCCAGCTGTAAACTTACTGTGGCTATGATCAGTAATATTCCTGCAAAATCAACACTGTGAGGTCTCTAACAGGAGAAGGTAGCCTCACAGTCAAGCAGGTTAATTGATGCTGGCGATCCTGCTCAGGTTTGCTAGCTGTTAATTATATAGCCGATCAAAACCGATGTGTACCGAGCGGCATTGAAACAATCAGGTGCACTTACAAGTTTGTACAACACAACAGCAGTGGTAGGCCTACATTAAATATGACCGGCTGTAGAGGGTGGTGATGGATCATGCTAGAAAATGCTAGAATGGATCTTCAAATACATTTGGTCGGCCGTTAATATACCTATGCAGTCTCCCAGGTAAAGTCTATGTGTGGGAAACACCACATGTCTTCTTTTTTTCCCCCAACTCCATTTTCCTCCTCTTCCACCTGTGAGAGACGGTCTTCAAGCTTCAGTTTGGAGCCGTTTGTTTAACGTTACTCGGTTCATCCGAAAAAGTTGGGGGTGGAGATTTATTGCCGCAATCACAAGCAGACTCAACATGATGGTGCTATCTATCGATCTATCACCAGAAAGTCACACTGATTGTGTGGCCCCTCCTAGCCGTTGTGGATCTAAACGACCGCAGAGTGAGGGTGCCGGCGGTCCTTTGCTTTCATGCCACATCAAATATCTGGAGAGCAGCTTTATTGCTTTGCACAGCCCCTCCTTGTTTTCACACGGCAGGCCTCCAGAGGACGACCGAACATGGTTTCTCCTCTCAGGAAGTATCAGGATCCTTGTGTACAGCAGAAGCAGGAACCAGCGTCGGTTCGCTTAAGAAGCTGCGGTTTCGGTACTGAAGATTTGTTTGAGCAGAGAATGTGATACCATAAGCAGAATAAATGGGATTTTAGTCTTCAGTGGCCACTAAAGCCATTGAAAATATACATCAGTGATATTTATTTTGGGGGTGGTGAGAGCTGGTTGGTGTTGGGAGGGGGCAAAGGAGGCTGAAGGAATCCATTGGCCAAGCTCTTGCAGCGATGGGAGTGAAAAGAGCCAATCATTGCTCTGTAAAGAATTAAAACCACCTCTGCAAATAGCCCCAATATTTGTGTAGTGCCTCAGAGTGGGAGTTTCACAGCGTCTGGGTTTCCAGTGCAAATAAACAGTGCAGAGGTCTACAAGGGTGGACAGGCCCCCCTTATCCCAGAGGTGAAGCCCACTCCTTTGTTGCTGCCTAATCTAATCTAGGCCGCTCTCTATTGAGTGGGATGAAAAGTGGATCTGTGTGTGAGTGTTTGTGTTTGTGTGTGACATATCCCCGGCCCTCAATGTGCAAGATGAAGCTGTATGATAATGTCTGTTTGTATGTGGTTCTTGAATCAGAGTCGCGGGCCTGTGGAGACCACCGCTGTGTTTGCCAGTTCCCAGATAACCCACATCCTTACACTGGACCCACACATACCAATCCCAGGATCCTCAGCGCAGAGCAAACTGACAAATATCAGCACAACGATTCTGCATGAACCAACAGAAGCTGCCCGCTGGAGATACGATGAATAGAGGATGGTGTTTATATGCCGACAGTTGATTTTGGACATAAAAACTTAGAATTTTATTCCATACTTGACATACAATTTAACAGCTAGGTGATCATGGGTTCACTCGGTTCCCACTAAGCAAAACCTGAATCAAGACCTGAATTAGGTTGGGAAAATTGGCATGCAAACAGAAAGCATCCCAGGACCACTTCCGACCAGGGCAGCCCAGGTGCTGGTTTGGAGCCAGTGCCCACTCTGGAACCAGTTCTTTGTTTTTCCAACAGCCAAAGAACTGGCTCTTGGCCAGGAGAACTGGTTGAAGAGGGGCACCCAAACTTGCTTACTCTGATAGTACCTCTGGAGGTGGATCAGAGCCGCAGTGAAACTGTACCCCCTCTCCAGATCTGTAACTTTCACACAGATGGCGATGTGGAGAATCGGCACACGATTCCAGCACTGAGAGGGCAAAAGTGTGAATGTGACGCTACAGTGTCCCGTGAAAAAGCAAACCAGTTGTTAAAGGTTTAACAGGTTGAAACAACTCTGAACCAGCACTAGAACCTGCATTTATTTCCCTTTGGTCTAAATGGGGTACCACCATTTTACCACAGGGTTTGATTTGCTCGTCAATTTGTCGAACACCAAAGTGTATCAGAGTAACTTTTCTGATTGTGGACTCATCATGAAGAAAATGTGTCTCTTGACTGTGAAGTTTAGAGAAAAGATGCTTTGGACGGTAGCGTCTCATTGATCGCCAGCGCCTCACACGGCTGCCTGTGTTGGCATTCTTTCTATAATAAGAGGTTGTTTTGGGTCATCCCAGTTACTATCCACACGTCTGTTCGGTTTGGATCAGACTGTCTGTGAGTCCCTTTCTGATCTGATAATGAATTTACTCAGGCCAGGTTCTGGTAGGTTGTAGTCCATGTCGAAACAGACACAAATGACCCTTCTGTGAAGGTATTATTTGGATAATTGGAGGATTTCACTTGTACAGCACGTTGGTTGTTCTAATGACATTAGAGAATATCTTTATAGCCTTTTTTACTCATTTACAGTCCATTAAAGGTACAGTGTGTTGGAATAAGTGGCATCTAGCGGAACTAAATACCTCTCACCTCATCTCACCCTCCCCTACGGTGGCTGCTTAGAAAAAGCAGAAAACACTAAAATCCCTCCCTTGAGTTGGTGTTTAGTTTGGCTGTTCTGGGCCACTGTACATGGTGAAAATCTGTGGATTGTTCTGAGGTAAAGACGTTTCAGGTAACTATAAACAGATACTAACAGGATAATTATGAACATTGTTTACATTTCTGCCCCTAAATCCACCTAAATCCTGGACACTGGACCTTTATTCTGACTACACAGATAATGTGTTATAAATAATTTTGCTTGAGGAAAGGTTGAGATAATTGTGGGTCTGAGTGATGACAGTGACATTAAATGAGGAGGTTTAAAGTGCCCTGGCAAGTGACTTACAAGTGATCATAAAATACTCAGTAATTTCCTCCCTCGTTAGACTTGGCAACATCCCATATTTGAGCTGGAGGAGCTTTTTATCATTGCCACACTTCTTCTTGGGCTTTTCAGTCAGGCAGCCTGTACAAAAAGAAGTTGTTTATTCGGTTTTTAAGGCCCTGAAATCATTTAATACACATGAAAACTCAGATATTTAATCACCTCAAGTGTTACAGAACAGTGTGTAGACAGAAGATAGAGACACATCAATGTTCATATCTGTGGGCTATTTAGTCTGTAATTCACCCGGCTAGCGTGTCTCTGGAGTAGGGGGGAAAGTAGAGCGAGCAGTGGGAACAACACAAACAAAGTCGACACAGAAAGAGGCTGTGAGGTGAACTGAATCAGTGACCCACTGAGCCGCCGCAGCCATACACATAATCTGGCCCGTTTCTCGATAATGATCTATTTTAGGAGAAATTAGTGTTTTCTGCGAGTGCTTCTGTGAATGTTTGAGGTGCTGAGGGTGACACTGAAAACACTTTAATGTAACTTTGCATATTTAAATGTCTGTAAGTCTATGCTGTTTATCAGAAACACATCCATCACAGAGTGTGAGGGTGAACAACACAAAGAAATGTTTTATACTGGAGTCAACAGTGTGCAGCTCTGAGCTCGCTGCGCTCTGTGATTCATGTCACTGGCTGGAAGTCAGTCTAAGAAAGTAAACTTTGATGTTACTGCTCGAGGCAGACGTTACGCTTCCCCTCGCATTAAACCCAAAGTGAGACAGTGATGGTTCCTATATGTTTCATGAATAAGCATGTCTTCTATTGTCGTGTCATTCTGTCACCGCTTTAGTATTAGACTTGCTTTGTGAGACAAACACACACTTATATAAATAGAGAATATACAGAACCTGAAAAACACCATCGGGATAGTGACACTTTATAAGGAGTGGATAAATCGAGAAGAGTGCAAGGAAGACGGTGTTGACACAAACCGGCAGATCAGTCGCACAAATAAATTGAATGGTGGAATGAATTCAGCAGTTAACAGTTGGTACTTCTTATCATGAACAATAGTTAAATTAAATTGTGTGCCAGGTAAGTTTTAATTTCATGTTTTCAAATTCATATAGTTTGATATAAGCTGCAAAAACGTACAAGGACTATCGTACATGTAGTGTTTGGAGGTTTTTAACATGCTTATATCCTCTTATGAGTGAATAGGAGGCACTATCATAATAATGGATTATTGAAAAAAGTCAATATTCTCTGATTTCAGCTTCTTAATTGTGAATATTTTCTGGTTTCTTTGACAGTAAACTGAATATTTTTGGGTTGTAGACGAAACAAGACATTTGAGGACGTCGTGTTGGGCTGGGTTTGACATTTTCCTACATTTTATAGACCAAAATGAATTGATTAGCAAGAAAATAATGAACAGATAAATCAACAATGAAAATACTTGTTAGTTGGAGCCATAATTAATCTAAGATGATTTCTAAGAGCGTCTTTGGTTACAGTGTTTTTGGAAAACAGTTCCAGACGGTCTGTAAGATGGATTTTATGATCATAAGATGCTTTTTGGCAGAAGGCCTTGGTTTTACAACACAGGTTACACAAAGTTGGAGGCTGAATCGCTCCTTAACATGAATTCATGTATCTGTTCTGGTCCTCTTAAACATGCAGTCTGCAGCTGTGTGGTTTCAAGGTCAAAGGTCAAACCACGGAGCGGCAGAAAGGAAATTATTTCTGGGGATTTTAAAATAAAATTTGCCTTTACAGGAAGATGAGCTGATGGAATTTCTTTCCATAACTCAATAATGAACTTTTTTTTATTGAAATAAATGAAGCATATTAAAGATTGGATTATATCTTCATTCATATCTTGAATTATGTAATTAACTTCTGCACAACCTTTATTGTATAATTAGACGTTCTTTGCAGGGCTCCCGCATACTGAAGCCTCATTCGTTGAGTCTATATCGCGCCATTCCCACCACAATATCTCAGAATTTCAGCTGTGTCAGTCCTGAGGTGGGGAAGTCCTCCCAGGTTGTCTAGATGTTATCACTGGACCGGGTATATGGCTATATAAATACTTAATTAAAAAGAGCAGAGGTTAGCATTAAACTAACAATTAAGTCTTATGTATTCGACCCATATATTATGTTTGTTGTTAACGACAACCTTCAGTGGCCATCGTAATTATTAATGCGGTACAGCAGGAAGTGAGTACAAAGACCAGGCCTCCAGGAAGAGCACTGGGCTTTGAAGCCAACTTCCGTAGAGGCCACACCGTGTAATTACAATGGTATGTGATGCACCGCGGCCGCAGAAGACTTTCCCCCAAAAGTTTACTTTGTGAGTTGTAAAACGGTCACAACATCCACAAAATAACTTGTTTCACTATCATGATTTGAGCCGTTGTGTCTGATAACATTTGGAAAATCTAGAAGATTAAAGACGGAATCATTCTTCTTCTCATTAAGTTAGCCGAGCACCAAACTAGAAGCTAGCTGCAGCTCTATGGGCCCCACAATGTGTAAGATCCAGTCATTTAAAACTCGGGAAGTCCAGCATTTTTGGCTTCATGCGCCACTGAGCAGCTCTCATAGGAATAAAATGGGCTCTGCTTCAGCAGCTGTATCCAGATTTTAAAGGTTATATTTCAATGATGAAGAGCGGAGACAGAGCTGCGGAGGTCAGGGGTGGATGGTCGAGACGCTCTTAGTGACAAGTGTGAAAGAGAAGTCAACGGTGAGTTATTTTAACTCATGAGTGTAGTGAGACTACATTGCGTACATTATGTCATTCAAGTTAGGTACATAACTAAAGTAACATAAGTCAGGTAGGTATTTAAGCCAAACCACAGTCTTTTCCTCGACCTTACCAGAGCCTGAACACAGTAGCTATGTTGCCTACAGCTAACCAAACCGTGAGTGACAACAAAGGTCCAACAGCCTGCGGCCGGTACACTGCAGCGGTCGTGATGTTTAGGGAACACTGATGTACTGTTTGGGACCTTTCAACCTTTAATTACAACTGATGCCACAACATGACAGAAAGTGTCAACAGTAAATGGGATTTTGATTTGATAATAATAATAATGGTAGACATTTTAATGTTTAACGGTGAATATATGTGTTTAGAATCATTTCATCAGCGTCCACAACATGGTATGTTGGTCGTTGTAGATCACTACTCGTGTTTTGCAGCTAAGAGAACTACTCAAGTTCCCCGAGGAAGCTGAAGCTGAGGAAGCTTGGATTTTGAGAAGTAAAAAAGTTCACAGTTTGTTGCTTGTACTGTAACTTTCTACACAAACTGCTCTGATTACAACACGACTATAAAGCTAATTTATCATCGGAGAAGTTTTGCGTTGGAAAACCTTCTTTAAAGTCTCCCAGTGAGTGTGGAGCTTACTGACATGCCCTCAGTGCATGAGTTATTATCCCGACTCGTGTCAGAGCATCTGCAGGAGGGATACATTTGTTGCTAAGCAACAGCTAAAGCTCGCAGCATGCTAGCTACAATGATGTTCAAAATTGGTAGACTCCTTGTGCACTTTGTTATGCTATAAATGATGTAGAATTTAGTTTCGGTCTGAGGCTTACAAAAGTGTTGGACTAGTTCTGTCCGCACTTTAGATGAATCTTCTCTCAAACAGTCTTTGTGTTGCAAACAAAGAAAAATGAAGAATTAAATAAAATTGAGCTGCATTTTTCAGGAAAGAACTGAATGTTCTTTATCAATGTATATTCACAAACAAATCACATTTTCTATTATCAGCGTCAGGTGCAAATTGTGTTAACATTTTGTGTCATATTCTTCACAGGCTTCTGTTAAACTTTCCTCTGCCATACATGTATTTTACCCAGTTTCAAAATCATCTGGGGATGAAAATTATCCACAAAACACGACATAAAAATTCATATATGTCAAGCAATAAACAATCAAGTGAAACACTAAAATATCCCAATACCCATAACTAATTCAGAGCAGTGTGAAGTTAATTGATCCATAAATGATTAAACAAGATGTCCTCAGAGGTCCCAGAACAATGGTTGAAACCAGCTTATAGAGGTCCAGCAGATACAAACAGTATGAAAGTGTGTCTACCTTAGAGGACAGGGTGTTTATTCAGATTATGAAGTCAAATCATTCAGTGAAAACGACATAGTGCACCTTTAAATCAATACAGTGACTGACAGAGCTGGTGTTCGGGGAGTACAGAAGCTCTGTCCTGAAATATAAATGTGAAGGGACGAAACGGACACCCGAATAAGCAAATAAATACCACTTTAGAAGAAAATGGGGGCAGAAACATGGAAGTGAAGCAAGCCAATGTTTGAGCGAGGTAAACGCTTTGTTTTGCAGCGAATGTTTTCATGGAGGAGGGGTTGAAGAGGGGGAATCAAACTGATATTTAGCCCCTACTGTCTTTTTTTCCTGCTTTTGTTTTATGCAAGGCTCTTTTTACCACATGGTAGTGACAGATTGTTTGAGCTGAAAGGAAAAGCCATTCGAAGCTAATTAAGCAGCCATTCCAGGCACTATTCGCAGGCAGGAGGGAGAGTAGCACAGGCATTTGTCAGCGCCGGACCCAACGTGGGTTTAATTGACAACTCCGGCTCCTGACTGACAGCTCTTCCACCGCTCAGCCAATCGCGAGCCGCGCAGGGAGACAGCTGCGGCACCATTGGATAGGAGTCAGTGAAGGAGGGGCGGGTGGGACCCACGTGGGGCTGGGCATAGCGAGCGGCACTTGATAGGCTGATAGCCTCACGCGCAGACGTGTTGTAGCCCACCTCGTGCTGCTGATAGGAGAGCTTGTAGCTGCTCGAGGTCTCGTTAGAAATAGGGCGATCAATTCAAGTCACTCAGAGGACACTCTGCTGTAGATTAAGCGCTATTCACATCTTCTGCACACTTTCGGGCCTTGAATGAATTTCTACGAGCTCCTATTTTTCTTGGCATAGTCAAAGGACTTATTTCTTTTTCTTGGCATCTCTTCCTCTGCTTGAATGGAGAGCAGAAAGTGCGATCTTAAAACTATTGTTCGGGGTCAGACTGGCTTCATTCATAATTGTTCACATACAGTATTAAGCACATGTGACATCGCTAACGTGATGCTCGTATTACACTGATAAATGCAGCTTTTGGTCGGTGGGTGTATTTTGCTGTTTACACCAGCAGAGTGAGCTTGAATCGTCGTAGTTTTCACAGATTATCCTCGCAGGTTTATACTCTTCACGTGAGCCGCTGAAGCGCCGGTTTAGACGCACGGACATATAAATTATTGCCTTTGTTTTGAACAAGCTGTTGAACGCACCGAATGTCACTTCAAATCCAAAATGGCGAACGTGTGAGGTCACATTCCGCGGGCCAATCAGAGCGCGGGTGCGGGGAACACCCCACGTGGGGGATGCTGCGCTGCGATTGGTTCCCGCTGCTAAACTCTTTCGGAGAAGCCAATTGGTTCGCGCACGGGCCTCTCTCGGCAGTCGGGTCCTCGTGTCAGTGCACAGTCTGTGTGTGGTAGAGCGCGCGGCGGAGGAGCAGGGTATACCCGACACAGAGCTGCGGTGTGTTTCACAACGGCAGACATTTTAAACATATTTCACCAAAAAAAATCATCTTTGGACTTACTGGAAGATTCGCGTGCTGCCGCTGGATCTATCAGAGTCTTTCTTTGAACTTGTCCGTGGTCAACAACTCGTCCCAATCGAGGGGTTTCCAACGTCCGACCGGACGGAGAGACGCTCTCCGCTCTCCTCGGGACCGCCACCGGGGCTTTAACGCACTCTCAGGGGGCGAAGAAGAAGAAGAAGAAGTGTGTGAAAAACAGAAACGGCGACGGACATTTTCCGCCCTCATCACCCCGCGGTGACGATTACAAGTCAAGGATCTTACGCTTTGTGTCTGGATACTATTCTTTTTTTTTTTTTTTTACCTGTGTGAGAAGAGAGGGGAGGAATCAGTCCAGACAAAGGTAAAGAGGGCGACATGAAGAGAGCCGCTAACAAGACGGGTGGTGAAGGTGGAGGAGGAGGAGGTGCTGCTGGTGGTGGTGGTGGTGTGGCTTTATGGCAGCCGACTTTGAAAGCAGCAGCTCCTTGTTTTCTGATCTTCCCGGACCACCAGAACAAGCCGTGTGTGTGTGTTCTTGTGTTTGTGGGGGCCGAGTCGTTAGATTTAGTTGAAAACAAAGCGGCTCTGATCACAAGAACCAACTTTGGGATTTATTTGATTCGTCGGATCAAACACGTTTTTTTCTGCCACTCTCGTTCTCTGTTATGCAAATCGAGGCGACACATTTAAGATTTTTTTTTCCTTTTCCTTGACAGAAAATGGGAATATTTGAAGAAACAACGCGAATAAAACACATTTTAATTAAAACAAAAATATATTGTGTAGACCGATTAAGTTGATAACGCTTGATTTGGTGTCGGTGCTGCTGAAGTGGTTCACGTCCTCAGCTGTGCCCCGTTTTGTGTTTGTTTAGGTACAAAGGAGAGCCGAGGAGGTGATACATCCAGCGGTCGGGGTCTGACTGTGCGCCTCGCAGCCGAGAACAGGGCTTTGTCCGCCGCCATCCTGCGTGCACAGGGGAGGGGGTGGCGGTGAATTACCGCACCTTCACTGGGATTAAAGAGAGAAATCACACCGAATTCCCTCGTGCAAAGGACGCGACATGTATCCACAAGGCCGGCATCCGGTAAGTAGCCTCTTTGTCACTATTTGTAAATTGATGCATATGCACCGCCCTACAAAGTAGCCTAATTAGCTCGTCAGAGAGGAGCTGCTGATCCACACCTTACTATTTATGGTCTGCATCGGTGCTGCTGGGGCGCTTCACTCTGGCAAGACAGAAACTGGTAGTTCGTGTTTATTGGCAGTGAGATCAGTGCTTTTTGTTGAGCTAAGCAAAGTAGATCATCACCGCCTTCTGTAAACTGACTTAATTTTCTGCTGCAGTTTGTTATATTCCGTGTTTTTTTTTAATCGTTCTAAGAGGTTAATTGTGCCTTTTGCATACACTTGTGCATGATTTTCTTTTTTATTCCTCACCCATCATCCTCTGCATGTCACATTACCTTGAGGAGGGATGAAGTCCCCCGCCTCTGTTGTTGCACATGTTGAGTGAAAGTGGCTCTTTCCCCCAAATGAAACGAGAGGACAAACCATCAAGAGAAAAAAAAACAGAGAGAGAGAGGGAGGGATGAGACCATTATCTGAGCTGTGCTGCCATTATTTACACCTGTGGTATCTCCAACCTTGCACATTTCAGGCACCTCACCAGCCAGGGCAGCCTGGCTTCAAGTTCACCGTGGCAGAGTCCTGCGACAGGATCAAAGACGAGTTTCAGTTCCTGCAGGCCCAGTACCACAGGTAAAGACTGCAGCCGGCCTGTTTACCTACTGTCAACAACACAGGCTTCCTGGAAAGAATAGGAAGAGGAAGCAGCTTCTGCTTTGTTCCATTTTCATGATGTTCTGAATGCTGAGAATATATCTCTTCTGAATGCTTTTAGTTTATGTTTATCAAACTCGTCCAAAACATGATTTTTATTTCTCTCTTCTCCTTTTTAAAGCCTGAAAGTGGAGTACGATAAACTGGCCAATGAGAAGACAGAGATGCAGCGTCACTACGTCATGGTAAGAGCAGCCGTCGTAAAGCTGTGAATGTGATTTAATGCTGTATCCTCCTTTTTAGCCTAAGGTGAGCAGTCACAGGTGGTGCAGCCCTGGTGTTTTGCAAAGGCCATGTTAGCATTTGTCCCCGCTTGGTATTGTTGACTCGCGACTGTCTTTTCATTGGATAAGAAGGTGCAGGGTTGGGGGTATGTGGAACTCTAGCAAGGGTCAAATGTCCAACTATTGATTGCCGGGTGTGACGACCCCCCTCTACTGCCCCGTGGTCCTCTTTATGACCCTCCACCTCCCCTCCCCAACACACTCAACATGACCCACTGGGGGTTAATGATTGGTCTGCCGGCTTTGTGCATGAATCAGGGGGTTTCCTGTATTTTATTTTACTCCTCTTCTCACCCACTGTGAACCGTGGGGTCATTCAGACACTCTTGACACACCCTGGGATTTCTCAGATATGGGGAGACTTTGTTATTTTTCTCCAACCATAAAGATGATAGACTGCTTGTTGGGGGGCAGATGGTGCCAGAAAAATCAATATCACAATATTAATGGGGATATTTTTCCACTGGATATTACAAGATGAGAAATATATGCCAAATAATCAAATGGATGTTGAGTGCAGTCAACACACGTGGGCCACTGTGTGTAGGTTGTATCAGATAAAACTCTACAAATGTGAAACACACAAACTCGTTGGGTGCCAGACTGACTACGACAAGATGACAATGTGTCTGACTACTTCTTGTTGAATTGATTAGTCAATCAAAAGAATATTAATCAGCACTCACTATTTTTAGATCATAGTCATTTTAGGTCACCTTTTATATCGGAAATGTCAAACATTTGCTGTTTAGAGCTTCTTCTTCTTTGTTCTTTATGACTGTAGACTGCACATGAAAACGTCGACATGGATTCTTAAGCAGAGATTTTAGCCAATTTTTGACTGAATGAGTAATCAGTTAAATTAGAGAACAATCTGCAAGAGATGTAAAGGTGCACTGTGTAAGATTTAGTGGCATCTAGAGGTGTTGTTGCAAATTGCAACCAGGTTAATATTCTTAGAAGTGGCCGCCAAAAAGGTGAGAAATGTAAATGGCCCTGTGTAGAGTCAGTGTTGGTTTGTCCCTTCAGAGCTACTGTAGAAACTGGCAGACTTCGTGGACTCGTTCCGTCTTCAGGTATAACACACTAATTCTTAGCTAGCGAACACATAATGAAAACATGGTTTAAGATATTGTATTACATTTCCTCCAACAGATCTCCTAAATCTCACACACAGCACGTTTATTAATTAACGTGATATCTAATATCTAGAGCTACAACGATAACGCGATTAGTTAATTGAAAGAATGTCGTTGCCAACTATTTTTAGAATGTATTAATCCTTTACCTATGATTTCAGACAAATGTTTATCATATGCTGGTTCCAGCTTCTTAAATGTGAGGTTGTCTTTGTCATTGATTGCACTCACAGTGTTAATGGACTGTTGATTGGAGAAAGGAAGTGATTTTGAGATGTAATTTCATGCTGTCACAATTTTTTTTTGGCCCTACAGTTAATGAAGATATCCTTTATTTCCAGCCCTGCCAGTAGGGTTAGGGTTATAGTTTCATTAAAAGTCTATAAACAATAATATTAAACCACCATATAGCTCTACTACATATTTAATATTTTATGGAGTGTGAGTAATCTGTGGAAACCTCTCTTCAGACCTGAGAGAGGAGCTTGATTCTCATCAGAGTTGTGAAGGGGTTACGTGTAAACTTAAAGCGTGTTGCGCTCAGCTCAGAGCTCCCTGATGATCAGAGAGGGACAGAAATCAGTGCCTCAACACAAAGGTTGTCTCCGATACAGGAAAAAGCTGCGTTGTGTGCATGGAAAAAGAACAATCTTTATCTGACAGGCGATGTAACCTAGACCTTTCTTAGTTTGTGTATGTGTGTGCTTATCTTGTTTGTACAAGAAAGGAATGACTTTAACCGAACGCAGCAGAACGTTTGTTAAATATTATTTTCTCCTGTGAGGAACCAGAAGGTGGTGGGAGTAGCTATAATAAATGGAAGCTGTTCGCTGTGTGTTTGATAAACAAGACAGACAAGACGACGAGGCTTTAGTTTGTATCTGTCAGTGGGCTCAACAGCTCTTGGCAATCAGCAGCAGATAATGTGGTTTTCAATAATAGTATTGGCTCTCTCCTGGGTGTTTCAAGCCATAGACCGTGTTTGTAGCTCAAAGACTGGCAGTGCTCAGAAGAAGTAAATGAGAACAGCAGCCAATCGTCTGTCGGCTGTAGTTTCACAAATAACATGAAGTTGTCAAACTTGAGTGTTTTTTTATTGGCTCCACCAGTATTCAGCTTGTTCCTTTTTATTGTTTGGATGCTTAAGAGAACCGATTAGAAAATGGCACATCAATAAACCACCATCTTCTTCAGCCTTGTTGCACAAACACGGTCTCCTCTGTTCTTTGCTGTGTCAAAAGTAACCTTATGATTCCTATTTTGTTCACACATGCAGTATTTCATGAAGTGTACATACCTGGATTCATGTTGCTCCTCTAATTACTTAATGATTCAATGTAGAATTGAAAAATCAAGCATGGCAAAGTCTAAAACGAGGGATGCAGCGATTAACAGATTATTAACCACAGGTTAAAACATCACAGATATGTGGCTCTGAAGGCTCAGCTACACAGAGGGCTTCTATTCCTCAACTTAAAACATAGACTTCATGGTACATTATTTTTTAAAGAAGAAGTTCACCAGAAAATATAAATTCAGTCATTAACTCCTCACCCTGATGTCGATGCTCTTCAAAACATTTCTGGAGCGTCACAGAAGAACAGCGTTTTAGTTTTCTGCTAAACAACTGGAGGAGACGAGGACTTGTTCTGAAACATAATAAAGTGAAAAGGCTCCATACAGCTTGTCCATGTCTCTGGAAGCTCCTGAATTTCAAACTGATTTGAAAAGATGTTATTCACACCCTTTAAATCCAAAGTCATCACTGAAGCTGCTAAGCTAAAAGCATTAGCATGCATCCTGTCCACCGGCGTCTAGGGTGTAAGTGGTGTCTTTTTAAATCAATTTGGGATCTCGTAGCTTCCAGAAATTTGCATTATGCTAAAAAGGCTGCTGGGACCATTTTATGTTTTCTACCTGTTGCCTTACGTTTTGCTGCAGTGCTGTTTGCCGTGAAGCTCCAGAAATGTTTTGTGTAACGCTTACCAAAACGGCATAGCACCTGCATGAGAGACATTTTGAATTTGTGTCTGTAATT